>NC_056735.1:465015963-465180963 GCF_019279795.1 Protopterus annectens
TTAAAAAGCTGAGGAAGGTATCAAACAAAAAGGGAACAGAGAATGGGGAGGAAAGCAAAACAGAAAAAGAAAACAGAGCAGCAAAAGGTGGACACAATTTTCAATGAAGAATGGAAGGTCTGAGGAAATAGATGAGCAAGCAGGCACAGAGCTTGGACCAGAAATCATAGCCACCAAGCAGCACAAGGGATGGGAAACAGCCAGTAGGAAAAGCAGCTACCATGGCTAACAACAAACAGTATATTGATGGCTTAGATGAAGACTTGCAATCCTTTTCAGGTTTTTTAAATTGACTTGAGTTATAAATGTTGCATGCTCAAGTGTGGGCTATGTTAGCACTTCAATGGGAGGAAGGGGATTATAATTACACACAAGAGGAAGGAAGGTCAGGGGTTGCAGCAGAGTATCAGCCAATGTAGGCAGTATGTCAAGTTTCCATGGAACTGATTACATTATGTAGTAAGAGACCTGAGGTACCTTTGGGAATGGACATATGTGCAGTATACAGCTGGTAGTACAAAAAAGATGGGCAATATTGGCCCACAGAAGCCACTATTATGCAGGATTTAATAGAGAGAATATGGAAAATTGAGTCTGAGACAAATATGAACTATTGCACTAGAATGGGGTACAAACAGGTTAATGAAATTGACCAGACATGGGTAGAACAAACTCTGACAGCCATCGACAGGTGCAAGCCTGCCAGATACATAAACAGAATACAGGATAATTGGGTTTTCTATTTGTCCCCTTTCTTGACCATGCTAAAAAGACATTCAAAGTGACAGAGCCTATGCCTGTTAATTATTCCATTACTGGAGTTTCTCAGAGAATGGAAGATGATCAGTGGTGGCTCGTGATATCGGACTGCAGGACTGCAGGACTGCAGCCCCTCCAGCTGTGAACCACAATGGTACAGTCCTACAAATCCTCCATTTGGCTCCATACAACATGAATCTGGACTGCTGCCTTACCAGTCCAGATTCAGGAAGCAGACTGCTGATTCCCCAGACGTCTATGCAGTGCTAACTGCATAGACTGGAAGGGGATCAAACTGCAGAGTCAGCAGTCTTGGAACATTATCAGGAAAGAATGCCCCAGTTGGTTTATACTGGTGGCTAGAGAGAACTCAGGATACCTGCTGGTGGGCTTGAACCTTGTACCTTGGGTACAGGTAGCAAAAGCCTGAATTCCCTACCCACCACCATTTGTGAAATGTTTGCAGATTTTTGCCTCATATTTTGTTCTGATCTGTTCCTCATAAAATGTGTGGTTTCTGAATTTTTAATTCTTTAAAGAGTTGAAGGTGCAGTGGTAGCACTGTTGCCTCACAGCTAGAGGTTTTCTGGTTTGAGTCTTGACTGGGGTGCCTTCTGTGTGAAGTCTGCACGTCTTCCATGTGTTTGTGTGGGTTTGCTCTGGTGTCCTCCCATGTTGTAAAGACATGTGTCTGCAGTATTTCTCCCTGGGCCTCTGATGAAAATTGGCTTTTTTTCTAAGTCAGACGTTTCTGGTTAACAAATGTTAAATAAATAAAATTGACAGGCATTTGAATTTCAGACTTCATATTCTTCAGAAAGTACATAGTAACACAAAACCATTTATTCTAGCAATCTTCTAAGTTTATAAGATGAATATTTGAAATTTGTCCCTATTTTTGGGACTGTATTCCCTCATTATTGGCTTGTCCAGGTTTTTTGTGCTAAGGTTGAGAGCTATGGTGAGAACTGAATTCACTGAATATGTTTGAGGGCTGTATTCCCCATTACTGGATTTGTCCAGGTGTTTTGTGCTAAGAAGTTGACAGCTATGGTGAGAACTGAATTCACTAAATGGTAGCCATTTAAGTTTCAGTATTCCTCTCTTTCATAAAACAGCTGGTTTAGTATAGTGGTATGTTGCTCTGACTGTTTTGCACAGGGTCCTTTGTTCAAGTCTTGGCAGTAAAATGCATGGTGATAACACAGCATTTTATTCTAGCAACTTTCCAAGATTATACAAGCAATCTTAAAAATGTGTCCCTGGTTTTGGGGCTTTTGTCCCTCCCCAATACATTTTGGCTTTTTCCAGATTTCTTGTGCTGCAAAGTTGAGAGATATAGCTGAGTGTTGAGTAGATTTTACAAGGAGCTGAGAGCTGCAGGGGAAAATAAGTTTAGTGCTGCTTATGCTGAGACTGCTTGCATTGTTAATAGCACAACAGGTACTGTACTTGCTTTTGATGCAGAAGGCTGTGGGTTCTACTCCCACAGTATGTAGATGTATTGCTGATCTTGTACTGTGTTGTAAATGGGGTGGATGCTGCCGTCTTGAGCATGTCCTCTTTGGCGAAGATACCTAGTGACTATGAACCTGTCCGTTATTTGCCATCCATTCCTTATTGCAATATTATTAGCTTATCATTTTTTTAATGTAATATAGGAAATTTATTCCTCAAGGGTAACAGGTACTTTATTTGTAGATGAAACAATGAAATATAAAGTTGTTTGCTGGCAGCAACCTCATTATTAGTTACAGATCTTTTTAATGTGGAATTATTGAGCTGACTTTTACTTCTGCAGAGATTGTGCATATTTACTGATACTGGTGGATTGTAGAAGTTTGAGTAGACTTTTATGATGGAAATGTTCTCAATTTGGCAGTTTTGTCATTATCGGTGCATGCATTTTGTTTCATTGTTTACTGGAAAAATGTTCAAAACAATACATTTAAAACACTCTCTATCAACTGTACTGTATTATACAAGGAATATAATTTAATGCAGGTAGGAAGATGCATCACAGAACAGATGTATGTTTTATGGGGATCTATATTATAACATCAAAGTCATTTCGATCAAAAGACTATAACATCGAACACTCAGAATAGTGATTTTTTTCCCAGGGAAAAAATTTGCTGTTCCGACAAACATACACACAACACAAGCACACCAAAAATGAATAATCCACACACATACACTTCACAAAACCCTACACTAAACCATACATACACTACTAGCTATGTACTTACCTTAACCCAACCATAACCCTAAGGTCCCTAACTTTCGTACACTCAACTTACCCACTCCCTAACCTTAAAGTCCCTATCGCACACTTACCTTACCCGCTCCCTAACCCTAAAGTCCCTATAGGTTCATAGATTAGTACTAAGCTAACTGCCCTTCTGAGCCATTTTAAGCCTAGCCAATTATCCCTTGTGAGACTTAAACCCTGCACCTTGTGTTTGTAAGGCAAACACATTAACCATTAGGCCATCCCCCCAACCCTATCACACACTCATGTTACCCGCTCCCTAACCCTAAGATCCCTAACTATCGCACACTTACCTTAACCCAGACTGTAACCTTCGCTCCACTGTTGAGGAAATAGCGAAGCTGCAGAAACGGCCCACCGAATACATTCCCTAGGAAAGTATTCGCTATTCTGCAGCTTCACTATTTTCAGCAGAGGGTTTAATATTATAACATTCAAAGTTTTAAGACTCCGATGTTATAATATAGACACGTTTTGCTTTGCAAGGGGCCTATCATTTGAAAATAGCCCAGAGTTAATCTTTTTCTGCCCTAGCCAAATGTATTTTCTTTGAATGTGGGTTTCAATGATGTTTCAATGAATGTGAGTTTCAAGGGCAGAGAAGTTTTAATGCTAAGTCTGTTTTCATTGTGAGACTGCATTGCTTTGTTTAGCAGATGTCAGTGTTTGTGCTATAAAATGCAAAATAAAACTTTCAAATGAAGTCCAGATCATCGTAGAAGTAAAGCAATATGCACATTAGTGCTTATGGTAAATGGGGTGAAATAGCCAAGTAATGGTTCAGTGGAATGGCTCCAGGGGGGAGGCTCCATTCGACCATGATTTTGTGAGGGGGGAAGGGCGGCAAACTCAAAGACAGCCCCAGATGAACTATACCTCTCAACTGTCCAGATTTTCACAGAATGAATAGATTTTTGCTTCATATTTTTGGTTTGTTCCTCATAAAATTTGTGGTTTTCTGGCAAATCATTTAGGAATTAAGTCACTAAATAATGACAGACACTAAGTTTCAGACTTCATAACCTTCAGAAAAATGCATGCTTACGCAAAACCTGTTATTCTATCAACTGTCTCAGTTTATACAAGAGCAATTTTTAGTACTGTTTATATGTTCCCCCAATATATTTGGTCTTGTTCAGATTTCCTGCATTAACAGGTTGAAAGGTACATGCAAATAAATTGCTTTATAGAATTAGACATATCCAAACCTCTCAATTGTCCCAGATTTTGGCTCAAAATGTTGCTCTTCCCCTAATAATCCCTCTGAAAAATAGCAATTTTGGAAGACAATGTGGAGGGTTTACAATGAATAAATAACTGTAATAATCAGAGTTATATATTACTTTTATTTCAGAAATGCATGCAGATTCTTTTATTTTGTCAGCTGCTCAAGTTAGCAGTACTTATATTAAAAAAGTGTCCCTTCGTTGACAGGTTCCCAGCTATATTGTGTGGCTATTTTATATTTTTGCATCACATTTTTGGTCTATTTTTCATAAAATTGTGTTTTTTTTGGCAAATTAGTGGCAAATCGTTAAAGACTGAAGTTAGAAAATAATGACAGACATTTGAGTTTCAGATTTCATACCCATTCATACCCTTTAGAAAATTCATACTAATGCAAGGCCTACTATTCTATTATCTAAGTTTATAAGAGCAATATTTAAAAATTGTCCTTATTTTTGGGCCTTTGTCCAAATACATGTATGGCTTTGTCCATATTTCTTGCTCTGAGGTTGAGAGGTATGACAGATGTGTCAGGGTCATCACAGTCAGCCAAAGACATTTCAAATTGTGACATACTTGTTGCATCCCACTTCCCTGTGTAGTGCCTCTGGATGTGTCCAAGCAAGGCAAGGAGTGGTTATGCAATGTAAATGTGCAGAGTATCCCCCCATCCAAGGTAGAACTGCAGTGGCTTTTCATCTGTCCTTGATTTTGCAGAATGTTCTGGTTTCTGTCATAGTTTTATACTGTTGATTTATGCTTATTATTATTCAGAAAGTGCCTGTCGCTCTGTGCTTAAGTAGCAGTGTTTTAATGACCATCAGTTAAGCTTGTCTGAGATTGTAAAATGCAAGTAAGCTTTAATAAGCATACTGTTAAAGAACTGCCAACATTGAAAGCCTTTCTGTTGCTGCCATGCAGAGAATACTTACATAACTAGATAATGTATAAGCCTTGGGTATTGAAATTCATATAACATCATTTGTAATAAAGGACAGGATTATATTCTTTTAAGAAGCTCATTACATTTGTTGGAGATTTGCAGTCATCTTTGCAGCCTTTACCTGTAAACCAAACAGAATGCCAATATATCATGTGTGGTCCATAACCTGCACAGTAATCCTTTAAGCCACGTATCTTGAGCTTATTTCTTGTTTGCTTTTCATTTTTTACCATGAAACAAGTAGATAGTTATTGTCAGGCAGCAGGTCTTTTTTGGATAATAAACATTTTTACAAGTGGGGGTATCACAGAGATTGCTACTTTCAGCATGTTACTTGGTACTTTAATAAAGCTGAATATAAATTATAATTAGAACTGCAGTGCAAGGAGAAGTGGTTTGAGATAGGTGCTGCTTGTTTTTCTTATACTTGATTTTGACTGGCATTCCAGCAATGTATTTAAAATAGTAATTTATTTTTTCATGCCTCACAACCTTTTTGTTTCCATCTAAATATTAAGTAAGCTGTTATGCAGCCAATACATTGAAATATTTTTTTTTCTTCTACACTTCATTTTGCCTTGATTGGACTCTCATAATAACGGTTTGGCACTCAGGGCAGCGTATTTCATTAAAGTTACAGTTTTTGTGGTTTAAACATAGCTCCTCCCCTTTCTAGTTGGCCACATCCCTTTACATTGACTCCACTCTTTCAGCTGTCTCCTGCAGCCCCCCTTTAATTTGAAGTCACCAGCCACCACTGGAGATGACCAGGCATAACTGGTTTCTGATAGAGATTAGATGATTTGTAATTTTATGCATGCTTGTGTGTCATATAGGAGCCCACACAGAACATTCAAATGTTTCAGTAGAGAATGGTAGATCTGATAGCAGAAAGTAGCAGGATATGAATTGGTCAAGGGGATACAGCAGGAAAGCATGTGGGGCAGGGGACAAAAAATGTTTTTATTCTAATAGAGGAAGGAGTTTCCCACCATCTGACTGGATGTGCCTACAGTATTTTAATGGAATATTTTGAAGGTGAACAAGGAAACTTGGCAGAAAGACAACAGAAATTTAGTGAATGGGTATATTTGAAGGTTTCACTGCAGTCTGAACAGTCATTCAAGAAGATGTCCTGCATAAAAGACTCAGTCAAAGGCATTGGAAGCCACTTTTACAAAAGTATTGGAAAAGTAGTCAGTTGCATGGAGACGAGGGTGCTCAAATTTATTGCCTCTGTCCTCATTCTTTTATTAATTATCCCTAAGATAATGATGCTGAGGAAAAAAAAAGCCACATAATTTTGGCTAATGTATTACCTGTATATCTCAAAAAGTATGCCAATCAATGGCAGCATAGAAAGAGAATCTGACAGGGGCAATATGCTTCCCTGGGAGAAATAAATCAGCTCATCAGGTCACTATGACATGGATGGCTCGTGGAAATGGGAACAGACTCTGCCTTTCTTCTGCTGTTAGCTTGATAGCATGAATGACATTTAGTAGGCATGTGACTAGATAGGAAGTATTACTTTGATAAGATCATGCCCATGGGCTATGTGGTGACTTCTGCCATATTTGAGAAATGTACAGCAGCTTTGTACTAGATATTGGAAAGTGCAGAAAGGAGAAAAAGTCCAATGTATTACTTGAGTGATTTTTTGACAATGGTTGAGGGAAAGAGAAAGACACAAGAGGGTGTTCCAGTAGCTTGATATAAGCTGGAAGGAGAAGCAAAGCAATTACTTTTTCTTGGAGTGGAGTTGGATTCCTGTACCCACTTTTTCTAGCAGCTAGAGAGCAGGGTTTTGGTGCAGAATGACAAAAGTCAGTTTAATGTCTGGCAGGTAAAAATGCAGGGTGGGAGATGTTACATAACTTCTGGGCCTGTTAAATTTTGTATGCAGTCTGCATGTCCAAGCAGGACTTTATATGAAATCACTGGCAGTGCTTCTGAGGGGAAAGAGGAAGTACCATTGGTTGGTCAAAGAGGACCTTAGAATTTGGCAACAGATTTTGAAAGAACCCTGAGCCACTTCCTTTAAGCAGGAAGATTGATTATACAACAAAGATTTAGAAAAGTTCACTGGTGAAGTAGGAGCAAGGCTGGACTCAGCAGTTTTTTTTTTTGCAACAACGGAAAATGGATTGTGGCCCCTTGGGCAAGGAAATAGAATGAAGGGGATGTATGAAGGATACTTTTTTGAGTTACTACTTTCATGAGTGACATTAGTAGTGTGGGAAAACAAGCAGCAGTACAAGCCCTGAGGAGGGCATTTGTAAATCAGCTAAAGTATAGTTGTTGTTGATAGGATTAGTATTACAGTCCTTAAAACTTAATATTACTTTTTACATATTTTCCTGGAAGACTGAAGCACCATTTCAGACAGCCTTTCTCATTTTCATACAACTTAGGAGATTTCCAAGGCTAAAAAACTAGTCAAGCAGCTTGCAGGTTGCCATCTAATGGAGATGTGGGAAATTGGACCATGTAAATTGGGCACTTGGTTAACAAAGTCCTGGGCAGGACAACTGGGGAATTTCTGCCTGCATTACAATTATGCTGCAGGTAGCCTTCATTATGTGTGATACTGAGATATTTAGTATAAATCATTCAGTACATCTGCAGCATGAGCATGACACAGTCAGATCTACTTAGGTGCATCTGGCAGTCTAGAGCTTCACCTTCCAGGCATAAAGTCTAGTAGATCATATATGCCACTGGGTAATGACAGGATGATGGAAAGCTGGTTGAGTAAGATGCTTAAAGAAAGCCCTAGGAAACTGATTTGTTACCGCTGCTCCTTTAGGGTTTCCATGCAGCAAGTAGTGACTATGCTACATATACAGACTGGGCTACCATAGCATTTGTTATCTATTTGGGGCATTTAACATTATTGAGTTCTTAAGCACAAGTTCTTCATGGGTGGCTCAGCTCTTAATTTGGGAGCCATCAAACCTGATGTTGCATTAAGTGGTTCTGAGGCGTCTATGTCCAGGATTGACCAGAAAAGAAGAGGAAACCAGGCAACAAAGGAGGTGGTTGTCTTCTCATACATCAGTGAGCTTAAGTCCAAGTAAGCAGCACATTTATAGAATTTAGAGATAACAAGCTATTCCTCCTACCACTCACTTAGACAAGGGAAAAGACCATCTCTGGGCTAGAAGGGAGACAGGTTGCACAGGGCACCATCTTAAGTAAGGAAAGGGCGGGGGATATGTATAAGAAGCTATGATGAAGTAGTGTGGTGACACCTCATCCAGCCAATGATTTGGAAATTAGGGGTACCTTTAGATTAGCAGAACTGGTGGGTAAGGCAGACAGCAGCATCACCCATGGCAGTAAAAGTGGGTTAAGCAATAATCTCTCACAAAATGAGTAAGCTAATAGGCACATCTATCAGACATGGATGCCAGTCAGTAATTGGTAGTTCCAGATTACAAGGAATGGTATGACTGGCTTGGACAAACTGAGTGAGGGTTGCAAGACAGCTGTAATACAGCAAGGCTGATTTCAGTAGTCTACTGCCAAAAAAAAAAAAAAAAAACAATCCACTAGCTAGGGAAAATGTGACACTGATGGAAGAAAATGTGCTACAATGAACATATGCAGTCAGACAGATAGTGCAGAAGAAGCTGGAGACAAGGAAATAGTCCAAATGTCCATACCTAGACATGGAGAAAGCATATGACAAGGTTCCAAGAGAAATTGTTTGGACAGACTTGGAATGCCTTAAAGTTCTGGAAACACAGATAGATTTAGTTTAGGCTGTGCACAAGGATGCAGAGACACAAGTGGGAACAATGCTCAGACAAACAGAGGAATTCCCAGTGGAACTGGACGTGCATCAGGGTTCATCTCTGAGCCCATTCCTATTAATATTAGGTTGGACTTCATCAGCAAACAGGATGGAGGGGACACATCTACAAAGCTTCTTTATGCAGATAATGTTGAGCTACAAGAAGAGTCTGAACAGGAGTATAAGCAAATTATAGGGTATTGTAATGCAAACGTAAGGAATGAAACAGAGTATAAACAAGACATTGGTTAAGCAGAAAACTAATATAAAAGGAAAACAGTGTAACAGATTTACAGCTTCACTTACCTGGGAGGTGTTGTCAAGGAAAAAGGAAACTAAGGTGCATAGGTCAAACCTAGAATCTGAAGTGCTGCATCCAACTGGAACAAAATGTCTGAGGTAATATGCAACAGTAGAATTCAAAGAAGTTGAAATGTAAAGTGTACAAAATGATGATATAGCCAGTGCTTGTGTAAGGTACAGAAGCCTGGACAGTGATGGCACAGCAGATGAGGAAGCATGAGGTAATGAATTCACATTTTTATAGCCATATACTAGGCTACCATTTGAAGCCTAGCTACTGCAATTCCTAATACTTGTCCCCTCAATCTGTAAGGATCGGATAAGCAAAACCAGGGATGAATTTACAGGTAGGCATTAAAGACAGTTTGGGAGTTAATTTGCTTATATGGAGATGGACCTTTTTCCAAGGGTAGAAGCAGAGCTGCAGCCTTTTTATTTTCGTACTGTCTATTTTTTAATGCCCGTGCAGTTCCCTAATTTGGTACCTATTTACTTTAAAAGGGGGGGGTCCTTTCTATGAATTGAATGCTACTTGCTACAGCTGTAACAAGTAGGCAAGCAGCTTGTTCTAGTCTAAATACCACACATGGAGTCCTTCTGCTCTGATGCAAATCCGGTATCAACATTCATTTTTGAATGTTAGTATGGCATCCTAAACGCATGCACATGCAACACATACATGACCATGTGCACACACACACACACACACACACACACACACACACACACACACACACACACACACACACACACACACACACACACACAAAGACACACACACACACTCTCTCACATACTTATGGATCACTTAAGTGCTTGAACTCTGAGTGCAAATGCTGAATTGTCATTGATTCCTGAATGCTGGTACTGCATTACCAGCTGACTGACATTTGCTGATTGTTCCCCAATACCTTGAGACTGTGGTAATCGCCCTCTTTGTCCTGAACGAACTAAGCAGGGTAAGAGATCCTTAGCTATACCTCCAACAGATTTGTTAGTAGCTATGCAGGGTAGGGGATCCTTTGTGAAAGGTAACTACACCTCTAAAAGGATTTGTTAGTATTACAATGTAAACCTAGGGCCACAGTGTGAGTACTGGTGACCTTTTTTATGAATATGTAAAAGCCTGAGTAGGAAAGGATGATTTGCAGCCATGTAAGCTAAGTAGAGGCCACAATTTAAAAGTGTTTAAGAGACAGAGTAGAGTAATAGATAGATGATTTTTGTAACTTATGGAGCTCATCCTCAAGATGAATGAAACATGGCAGTTTTTCTAGATGGACAATATGCCTGGACAGATATATCTCAAAGGAGACATTGTGTTCTATTGTGGGCTTGATAAGGAAGATGTATATACGGAGAATATTCTCATTGGACCTGGAAGATATGCTTTCAGTAATTAGTTAGGATTAATAGTCAACTTGTTACAGAAAACCTTATTTGTCCCCTCATGACAAAATAAGATTCTTCAGTGTTTTAAATGATCTCCCTGCTAGCAAAAACTTCCTTAATTTAGGGGACTTTAACTACACTTCAGTAAATAACCAAAGCTCTTGCCTTTATTGCATCCAAAAAAATCCAAGGCACGGTATCACTGCAGTGAATAGTACATCTCATGGTTCTGATGAAGTCCCTGTCTACGTACTATGGATGAAAGTGCTTAACCTTCATTAAATATTTCTGCTGATACCCTGCCTTGGCTTCTTTTGGTATAATAGAGGCAAGAGCTTTGGTTATTTGTGTTGCTTCTTTGCCCCTTTGCTGCATATTTCTGTTTCAATTCAATAAACCTGGACACCTATACTTCAGTATAGGATATGAGAAAAATGTATACATTTAATAAACAAAGATTCCCTTGAACAGCAGGTAAATAAACCTGCTATAGGACATGGCACTTGTGACCTCATTCTTACAAATATGGCTGCATCTTGTACTACTACTCTCATATCTCCTTCGTCATTGAAGGCTGATTATAAACGTGTGGCTACCTCTTTTAAACTTAGCTCACAAATGTTCTTACAGTAAACCTCACTGAATTTAAGGGCAGCAAACATGCAGACCTCATCCTATTGTGTGACAAAATAATCAAATGTACTTGTAATTACACCTTGCCAGACCTGAATGACCAAGCTTTACTAAGGAATTCTACATCTATATATTAAAATGCATAGAGTTAGCAGTTCCACTACAACAGAGTATCACAGGAAATTTATAAACAAACCATCCCACTTATCTACTGCCATAAACAAACTATACAAGTAAAGAAAGAAACCCCTTAAGTTATTTAGCAGATCCAAGCCCTCCTCCTCTAGATAATATCAAAAATAATACAGCAAAAAAATAAATAAATAAAAAACCTGAAGAACACTATTAAGCCTACTAAAATATATCATAAACTTACCCTGGCATCTGAAGTCAAAGATAATTATAAGCCCTTCTTTAGCTGTGTTACAAAACTGAAAAAAGACAATGCTTTGCATAAAAAGCAATACTCCAATATCGCTTAGTACTAACTCATAGTGAAGTCTACTATTTTGACCAAACTGACATTGCCAGTAACCTTGTGTAGAAAATTTAGTGTCAACGTCATCTCTTACACTTCTATTCAAAGCCCCAAAAAATATCTGAATCTTTTACACTCCCAATTATCTCTAAAGATCATTTACTGAAAGTGATAACCAAGAACAAAATATTTCTTCCATGGGATCTGTCAATAAACCTGGTTGCTTAAACCATGCAGACACAATCCTCAAACTTTTTAACTTATGTTTAGCTACTATTTTTGTCTCTGATGAAAAGTGAATGGCAGTGGCGATACCCTTTCATCTATCCATTCAACTATCAGCCTTACAAACCCCATCTGAATGTATTACAACTGACTTCATAAACTATGACACTGACAATCTTGTTAGACTTGACCCCCAAATGTTTGGCTTTGAGAAGCTAAGATCCTGTGTATTTAGCCTGATAGATTTCTTTGAAAGTGTTATGGAGGCTGCAAATAGTGTCCTTTCAGTGTGCATAGCCTATCTTGACCTGGATAAGACCTTTGATGCCATTCACCATGCTACTATCATATAAAAGTTAAATGTATTAAAAACTGACCCACATGCTGTAAAATGGACAGCAAACTGGCTGAAAGACAGAAGCCTCCCAGGGCAAGCTGCATGTGCCTCATCAGAAAGTATGACAGTGATCAGTAGTGTCCCCTAGGTCTTGGTGCTAGGATTTCTCCATGTTGGTATTCACTTCTCAGATTTCCAAGTTGCGGGCCAGTACTTCCGACTAACAAAGTTTGCAGATGATTGGAAACTGGGGATTGCTGTTATGTCACCCAAACCTTCCATAATGAACTTGCACTCATAAACTCTTGGTGCATTAAAATTGGGCTCAAATGAAACACAAAAAAATGTAGTAGCATCCCTTTTGGTGGACAACCACTCCTCTTGTCATTCAGTCTAGACATCACACCTCTACAAAATGAAAATATAGTTAGGAAACTAGGCACTTGGGTTGATAACTCCCTCTCATATGACCATCATGTAACAGTGGTTGCCGGGAAATTCTTTTATTTAGTTCAAGTAATTTCCAAATGAATAACATCAAGGTCAAAAGTGGTAATCACTACCTTATACTTCGCATTGATAAAATAAATTATGGAGTGCAACACCTGCTTTGAGATGTATCTCACTAAATATATCAAATGATCAGAAAGACCACAGAGGTTGCTAACCTAACTTGGTATGTCAAGCTTTAAGTCCCTGAGCAATTAGTTTATGCACTGTCTTACAGACTTTTGAGTAAAATCTTGGATCTTGCTGATCATGCCATTATAGACCCAATTGCCCTAGACAACCTGTTTGTCTGCTATTTCCACCAACATTAGAAATAGAGGCCTATCTAAATATTTGCCAAGAGATAAACAGAACATGAGGGCGGGAGAGGTTTACAATCCATTGTCTCCAAACCAGTTTGAATAAGCCTCCTCTGATAATTAACACAACTAGTTATCTTCCTTTAAACACTTCTCTAGGATTAACCATTATGGCCTTCCTGGAGAAAGGCAGCTCTGCATGATATAGGGTACTGACAATTCAAAAATGGTCAGGAGGCTTAATGGCCTTGAAACATGTATGAAGCTATTAATCGGCTTAGGTAGAAGAATGCTTTCCTAGTAGTGATTGATACACGCTGATCAAATGAAAGCTTGTTGCCTGTAAATATATCTATGTTTTTAATGACAGCACTGTTTTTGGAAGAGTAATTTATTAGTTATGTGCAAATATATTCTTGGTTCCACAAGAGAACAATATTGTATTTCTTTGCATTAAGTTGAAAACTGTGATGCTAGCACTACGAATTTGCTGACGTTTTGGAAAAAATTAGTATCACCTGTTGAGTAGATATCAGCTCCAACTTTATAATTATCAACAAACATAGTCAGACATAGTCAGTGATACCTGGCACTGTCTTGGACATCAGTGAGGTATATGCCAAAGAAGACTGATGCAGAAACAAAACCACGCTGGACACTACTGCTGCCCTGTCATTTTACAAGAGTATTTCTCCAGTCCTAACTGAGCAAGTCTTGTTTGTGAGACAGTTTACTTTCCAATGAGTTTTATAAAGGTTTTAATTAGAACAGTTTCTTAATAATACAGGAGTAAGGAATTACATCATATTGCATAATTTGGTTAAATCACAGCAGATACCATGGAGCAGTGTTTCAGTTACTTTCTCAAAAAAATATATATATTAGGCAGGAACAGCCCGTTAAACTTGGTCGACTTCTTTGAAACAGGCACCACAGTCATGGACGAGGGGAAGACAGTGCACATTGCTTACCTTGACCTAGCCAAAGCCTTTGACACTATTCCCCACTTGGGCATAATAGATAAACTCTTCCAGCTAGGCATCAACCTGTATGTTACCAGATGGGTAGCTAACTGGCTCAATGATAGAACCCACTCAGTGAAAGTAGGGGAAAAGCAGTGTACCCCAAGGATTGGTCTTGGGGCCTCTACTGTTTGGGAAATACTTTTCTGAGGCACAAGCCAAAACCAGTGGTCTGTGGCTGACCAAGCTTGCAAATGACTGCAAGCCGGGCACTGTCTTAAATTCCCCTAGTGATGTGAACATCCTCCAAGAGGGCCTTACCCAAACTAATGACTGGTCCCATAAGCATGGCCTCAAACTGAATGCCAAGAAATGCATCATTAGCCCCTTTGGGGAAAATGTCATCTTCACTAATTATCACATTAATAACAATGTACTTAGCATGCAATCATTCGCGAGGGACTTGGGCACCCAGGTTGATAGCAACCTGACTTTTGACCACCACATTGCCTCCATTGTACGAAAGGCTTTCTACATGGCCCACCTCATAAATAAGGGTATTTCATCCAAGAACAAGGAGGTCATAACATCCTTGTACTCCTCCCTTATCAGGCCCATTATCAAGTACAATGCCCCCTTCAGCATGTACCTTTCCAAGCACATGCAGCAGTTGGAGAGACCACAGTGGTTCCTGACCAGGAAAATCCATGGTCTAAAACACCTATCTATACAGATAGGCTAAAAGCCCTGCTCTCCCTTCTCATTCTCATACAGACTGCTCAGAGGTGACGTGTATGGCACACAAGGCCATTTCATACCCAGCCTTGATAGAGTTGCTGCATATCCGTAAGACAAACTCCACTCGCGCAATCCCCAAGCAAGGCCTTAACCTGGTCTGTGACATAAATAGAACTTGTTGGAGGGATAGATTTGTGTCCCAAAGACTCCCCCATCTGTGGAATAGATTCCTTCTCCTTGCCAAGGAGAGTACCTCTCTAGCCCTCTTTAAGAGGAACCTGGATGACTTGATGGAAAACAGAAATTAAACCTCTGGGATCCCACCTGTGTCCCTGCTGGACAGGGGAAATAGATGATGACTTTGAGGGAACATGGGTGAAACTCTTGACTAGGCTTTTAAGGGGATCCAGGAAAATAACCTAGTGTCATCCTATGAACCTATGAACAAACTGTGTCCTATGAAAAATAACATATTCCTAATATTTTTGGAGGATAAATATTTTCAATCATTTAATTTAATATTACTAAAAAGTATGATACTATATCTGAAACACCAAAAAATGTAATAAAACAAAATAATTAAAGTCTATGATAGTTTACCTTTAGTTTTGTAATAAAGTGAAAATAGGCATTTCCTTCTTATTGAGAGTAGAAACTGTCCTGCAAAATCTCACATGCCAGTAAGACATACCCCATTTTGGGCATCTATAAAGAAGGCAAACTTATGCACAAAGTGAAATAAGTTAAAAGTGAGGGCTTGCACACTGGCAATATAATACATTTCTGTTATTTTACAAAGTTTCTGGTAAGGATTGTTATCAGTTTATAGCTCCCATGGTCAGTGACAGGCCAGCTTTTTGGAGGAGTACCACAATAGCTGTGCTACAGACCACAAAGATTATTATATGTCAACAGGTCTACACTATACATGTGATGGAGTACTACAAAAGTTGTAATCCAGGCCATGACAGTGATCTGTTATAAGCAAGACTACACATACTTCTCAACTGTACAGATTTTCACAGAATGTCCAGATTTTTGCCTCATATTTTGATCTGTTTTTCATAAAGTTGTGTTTTTCTAGCAAATTAGTGGCAACTCACTGAAGGCTGAAATTGGTAAATAATGACAGACATTTGAGTTTCAGACTTCATACCATTCAGAAAATTCATGCTAATGCAAAACCTGTTATTCTATCAACTTCCTAAGTTTGTAAAAGCAATATTTAAAAAATGTCCCTATTTTTGGGCCTCTGTCCCGCTTTTATTAATGGCTTTGTCCAGATTTCTTACTCCAAGAGGTTGAGAGGTATGAGACTACACAAAACCTGGTACAGTGCACACATTACAGTGGAGAAGCTGTGACTGAAACATTGTAAGAGGGAGTTAATGAGGCAGTTTTTTTTAACTCATGGAGAAAGTGGTTTGATTTTGTAGAAGGATTTTAGGACTTGTTCTATATCATCCACAATCTGCAGACACTTATTCTGATGGTTCCCTGCAGTGTTTAATCCTCTCCCCAGTTGGGGTGGGAACAACTTATGCAGGGGAAGAATGAACCTAGAAACTTCCAATTCTAATTACTGACATTGACTTAACTTCATTGGGTTGTGACCTTGTCTGCCTGCATGAGAGCATCTCAGTTGGAGGGCAAGATACACTTTGAGGTATGGTTTATAGGAGCTGACATGTCCTGGACACAAAGAGAGGTACACCCACCAGACTCAGATTGCTACCACATCTAGCTACTGTTCTCGGCTCTGATGTCCACCATCACTATATGAGCTGGTCTGACCTTCCCACATATCTATTATCCATACTCTCCTCCAAAGAAAGGCACACAGACTTACAATCTTCATTTTTCCCCATTCCATGCCAGCTGCAGAACGGACCTTGGCTTCGAACTGAATGCGAGACACCTAGGTCACAGTCAGGGCTTTAATCTTATACAGTATCAGGGGTGGCTTGTCTGACATTAAGTGATGGTAAAGTGTTAATATCATTTGCTTATAAGGTAGGGTGTACCAGGCTATTCTTGCAGTTTTCACAGCCAGTGATGTGGGGGTGACAAGAAGTTGTTCTGTAGCTGTGTAAGTTTAACATGTGGCAATAATTGTACTATATATGAGAGTACTTTCACTGATAACATATTGCATGTGATTGAAGTATGGTGTCTTTGACCATGTGATATTCTTATATGAGGTGTCGTGTGATTGAACAATAACTTAATGTTGTAAAGTTGTAACATTAAAGGATAAACACACCCAAAAACTTAAAAAATATATATGTTTTAGCATATCTTCAGACTTTCTACATTACTAATGTCTCCATATCAAAGTAAGTGGTTATTATTATTTACTAATTTGTTATACTCTAAAATTTCTGGCTAGGTGGCTACTACGGGCAGCAAGATTTTGTTTTACAGGCAGTATCTTTGCCTTTATGATAATATTTTAGAGGGACAGAGAAAAATCTCTGGAATGGGAGGATCATTTACTGTGGTTTTCTCTGCCTCATCAACTTATAGCAGTACCGTGACTGCCTAGTTTTAAAAGTCAGCATCCAGTCCTTAGTGGCCATCTCTGATAAAGCATGTTAAGGAATGTTTGAATAACAGTAACACTGTTCTTTTCAAAGTAACAACAGGTAGTGTAGCTAAGGTGGCGAAAGAGCGGCAATTACCTTGACTGAAAAGTGTCAGGGGTGTGATTAGCTAATCCCGATCCCAAACTTTCATTAATACAATACTGGCTTTTAAAAGCTGGCATTGCATATGTGGTCAAATCTGTGCATTGCAGCACTCAGTGTGTTGTCTGCATTGTAGCAAGCAGTTTGCTATAGTTTTTTTTTTTTTTTTTTAACTAAAACATGAGTGCTGTAGTGTTCCATGCAGGCAGAGTATAAAGTGTAGCAACTGTTTACTACATAGGTTTATAGGTGTTTACTAGACTAACAACCACAAGGGCATTTTAAAGCCTAGCCATGTATCCCAAATCTCTGACGAGTTCTGATACCCTTGATAAGTGTAAGCACTGGCCTGGGAGAAACCAGGGACCAATTTACGGTTTCCCATCCATTTGTCTAAGCACTTGAATTGGATTAAAGAGGAACTCTGCTTCACATGGATGGGGTACCTGTTCCATAGACGGGTAGTGTCTGGGATACATACCTATCTCTCCAGTAGGTCCTATTTATATCACAGGCAAAGTTTAAGTCTTTAGAACAGGTAATTTTGGTACTGTTTGGTTTGCAGATATGCAGGAGGTCCATTGGAGTGGAGTCTGACAAATGCCCTGTATGCCAGGCATAGATCTTCCCTCAAAAGTCTGTAGGAGACAGAATACAGGGATAAGGCCTTGAGGCAGTCTGCATAGGACATATTGTTTATGCCCTGTTTTCTTTTAGTGAGGAACTTCTGTGGACATTCCAGTTGTTCAATATGTCTGGTTAGGTAAATACCAAAGGGGGCATTGTACTCAATGATAGGTCTGATGAATGCTGAATACAGTGGAGCAAAGACTTCCTTGGACTTAGATGCCATACCTTTGTTTAGAAGTTGCACAACACAGAATAATTTCCTCACCACTGCAGACACGTGATGATCAAAGGCTAGATTACTTTCTATGTATGTCCCTAAGTCCCTGATTACTGGGTCAACTCTAAGGGATGTGTTGTCAATACGATTGTTACCAGGGATGGATGACTTCCCAAAGGATACTATTAAGCATTTCTTGGCATTTAGTTGTAGTCCACGGCTCTGACACCAGATGTTTGTCTGTGTCAGCCCCTCCTGGAGAACATTTGTGTCAGTGTGAGATTCAATGACAGCTCCTAATTTGCAATCATCTGAAAATTTAGTCAGCCAGAGACCACTGACATTGGCTTTTACTTCTGAGAAGTAAATGCCAAAAAGGAGCGGTCCAAGGACTGATTCCTGAGGGACTCCACTTGTGATTGGTCTCTTTGTAGGGATGGACTCCCCAATTCTAACTTCCTGGGTCCTGTCTGTGATCCAGTTGGCTATCCACTGGGTGACATATGGGGTTGTATATAACCTCTTGAGTATGTCAACAATACCTGAGTGTGGTATTGTGTCAAATGTCTTGGTCAGGTCAAGGTAGACAGTGTGAATGATTTTGCCCTCATCCATTGCTTTGGTGACATTCTCAAAGAAGTCCATCAGGTTGAGTAGGCATTTTCTGCCCTTTACGAAACCAAACTGGGTTGGGTCGAGTGTTTGGAGGTTCACTATATCTCTATTGATCATCTCCATGATAATTCTTTCCATGGCTTTACATATAAGACTAGTCAGACGTATGGGTCTGTAATTTCCAGGGTCTGTAGATAGCCCACCATTGTGCAGAAGGATGACTGTTGCCTTTCTCCATTCATGAGGCATGAAGCCTGTTTGGAGAATACAGTTAAATAGTAATTTCAAAGGCCCTGATAGATCATGTTTCATGCTATATAGAAGGCATCCTGGGATATTATCTCGGCCTATTGATGCAGTGTTCTTGGATTTAGAGACAGTATTAAGGACCTGTTCTCTAGTTATAGTAGGGGGAGTTATATTTGATGATACTTCCTCAGGAAGGTTGAGCGGGAGAGAGGGGTAAAGCTGGAGGTGAATTTATCAGACAGGAGGTTTGCTATATCTTCTGGCTCAGTATACGTGGCTCCATTTACAATGAGCTCTGCACAAAATTGTGTACTGCCTTTGACGTTCCGGACATAGCTAAAGAATGCTCTGTGGTTGTCCTTGGCCTGGCAGGCCAAACTTACCTCACATTTGGCTTTGGTAGACTTTATTTGTCCTCTGAGTTGTTTGTTTAGTTTAATGAGTGCTTTTATCCTGCTGAGTGCTGCATTTCTGGATTTTTGCCATGATTTTCATCCTCCTGTTATACATCCGATTGATTCTGTGATTCCACCAGGGTGGCTTGTCTTTTAAGTTAGTTCTGTACTTCTTACTGGCCAGTACAGCTGTCTCTATGCAGCTATTAACATGCTTGTACAGGGTTTTTGTGAACAGTTATGCAAAGGCAGAAGTGTTCTCAGGGTTTATAGGGGCTTGAAATTTTGCCAGGTTCTCGCCTTAGAATAGTTCCTGAATATTCTCGGTTTAGCTGGGGGTCCAGGTTTTATTTTTACTTCAAAGGAGGCCATTTTTGTGGTCTGACCTTACCAGGGAGGGCAATACAGTAGGGGTGTATGAAGAACTCTCCCATATTAGTCAGGGCCAGATCCAGTATTGTCTCACCCCTGGTTTGTGTATTGATTATCTGCTTGCTTCTAGCAAGTAGTTGAATGCAGTTTAAAAAGAAGTTTTATTTTAAATTAAAACATCAGTGTCATAGAGCTCCATGCTGTCAATATAAATTGTAGAAACTGTTTGCTACTGTTTAAAAAGAAGATTGTATTTGTTTGTTTAAACTAAAACATGAGCACAGCAGTGTTCTGTGCAGGTAGGGTATAAAGTGCAGAAACAGTTTACTACATTTGGAGCAAACAGTTTGTTACAACTTAAAAGAAGTCGTGTTTTATTTATTTATTTTTATTAATAAAATAAGTTGAAAGAGGGATGCAGGCAGGTCACAGACATGGGGCCTGAATGGATGGGGCAGGTGAGACTTAATGAAAGAGCTTGGGGGGTGTATAGATCTAACCATAATAAGCTTATTGATGAAACCAAATTTAGCAATAGTTACACTGGATACACATTCTGTTTGAAGTCTGTGGAGAGAGCTTTCTTATCTTAGCAATATTATCTACAAAGAAGCACAAAACTTTCTCACAAAGAAAAGAATAAAAAAATTTACAAATGTGTAAGCTGGCTAGCCAGTGCCGCCTGTCCTTCAGTCAAAATGACTGCAGTTAGATAACTCAGTGTAGCAGAAATCTCACTGGACAACGAAAACAAAAGATAGTTTGTACATGAGATTTCTATTTGGTATATGGAATGATGTATATCAAGGCTAGCTTTGAGCTTAAGAAGGGAAATCATCCACCATCATTGTTCCAAGCTCACTCCAAGAATCTGCATCTCAGGGAACCAAATCCACACCATGAATAACCTAGGATGAATATAAACTGGGGAGAATGTATCCAGCACCAGTCATGGCATTACTGTAGGCTACGCTGAGGAAATATGCTGTTTCACTGAACTTAATGTAGAAAGAGGAAATTCATATTGAAGGAGAAAACAACTAATTAACATCTCAGTTTTTATATACAACAGACTATAGAAACTGCATGTGAAAGCTGATAATGGATAATTAGAAAAAAAATCACTTAGCCAGAAAATAATTCTGCTTTCCCAGTGTTAAAATGTTTATAGGGACTATGATGCCAGGGTCTCCAACTTGCATGAGAAATGTATAAAGTAATACCTCACCACCAGATGACATGGAAAAATAAATAGCCATGGTCAGATTTTGATACTGACTTTTATAGTCTTTTGTCTACTAGTAAATATTTATTAGTCATCATACATGATGGTAATAAATGTTTCATCATAGAACTAGTAGATTCTATAGCTGTAAATGCTGTAGTCCCATAAATATATATATATATATACATATATATATATATATATATATATATATATATATATATATATATATATATGGGTCTACCTGAGATGGTCGACAGGCCATATGATCGACACAAATTTGGTCGACAGTTCATTTGGTCGACAAGCAGATTTGCCCCCCTCCCCAATGTTTTGCGACCCTGGAGTTGATATATATAGTTAGGGGGGGATGGGGGTGAAGCCCCCCACATAACATGCTTGTCGACCAAATGAATTGTCGATCAAATGAATGTCGATCATATGGCCTGTCGACCATGTGAAGTAGACCCATATATATATATATATATATGGGAGCACTTCGCAATGCCGAAATCCTGAAAGATCGAATTTCATATGGCCAAGACCATATGGTTGAACTTTCAGAATCCTGACATTGTGAACAGAGAGCTGCATACAGTGCGGAATGGGAGATTTCCTTTTTCCTCGCTGTTGTGCAATCTCGGAGTTGGAATATTTAAGTAGCGAGGCCGTGGGGGGTGCAAGCCCCCCTGTAGAAGCATTTATATTTATATTGCTTTGAAATTTGATGTTTCGGAATTTTGAGATTTTGAAGTGAATTTAACTCTTCAGCTTTTAATTGACTTTGCCATATACATGAGTTTGAGACATGGAAAAGTAACATCTTTTTGCCACATTCCAATGGGCTGCTTTAAATGTTTGACCTCAGAAAGACACTGAAGCTCATCTTCAAGAATAGTCATCACATTTTTTTGTGCTTTCTAGTCACTCAGAAAGATTACACTAAGTGTACATGCAGTCTACACTTTGTGGTAACCTTTATGAATCCCTGTCAATATCTAAAACTGCAAGAACATCAGTAGGAAGACTACAATTAGGAGGAAGAAGGTGTGAGTTATGTCTGTGCTGTCTGTTTACTCAGAACAGTATACACTTGGTGTAGGCATTACTAAATCCCGGGGATAGTAGATCCAGGCTTTAATAAAAGACTATAGGGCCAAAATGAGTTATATAATATCATATTATATGTCATATAATTCCTCTTCTGTAGATAATTCTAAAAACTAATTTTAAAACACAGTTTCTGTCTCTTATATTATATAATGACTATGGTATTAGACCTTATGATACCAGGAAGAAAATCAAAGTAAAAAACTGCATACGAGACTAAACGCTGCACAGTAATTTTAAATGGGACAAAATAATACCCTGTTTTTTTCTGAAAGCTGTATCTAGAAATAGAGTCAGAATACACTGCACATAAATAAGTAAATGAAAGAATGAATAACAGAAACTACTTTGAGAAATTTTGAAACTACCA
Organism: Protopterus annectens; assembly: GCF_019279795.1. Taxonomy (NCBI): domain Eukaryota; kingdom Metazoa; phylum Chordata; order Ceratodontiformes; family Protopteridae; genus Protopterus; species Protopterus annectens. The sequence goes on from NC_056735.1 coordinate 465,038,711, forward strand.
GGGTCTAAATTAGAAGTCTTATTGGTGACACCATTGTGAAACATTTCCTCAGTGGACAAGAAAATGGCTGATTTAAATTAATACATTTACTGCAGAAAAGTGAGAGGTGAAATACCGAACTGGCATGCATTATTTAAGATTTCCGTCTGCTGTTAAATATTCATTTCTTGCCTATAATTATTTAATTAAAATATTTTAGTCATTCAATCAGTCATTCTCAGATTGTTACTTTATTAATTTCATGGTCTAGGGAAAGTTGAGCCAATCCCTGCAGTCAGTGGCTGCAAGCACATAAACACTCACACAGAATTATTTATGCATGCAATTACAACTACAGGCAATTCGGAAGATTGACATTAACACCTACAACACATCTATGGGATGTAGGAGGAGACAACAGTTGTCATTACCATCATCATCATCAGCAGCCCTCTCTTTTCAATATTTCTGCATGGGTCAGCGTTTCACATTAAGTGTCATTGCCTCTCTCAAGTTCACTGCCATTCTCCTGCCTTCTTTGATATTTATGCCTGAATATTACATCTCTGATGTTATTCAGTTCATCTGTCTCTTGGCTGGACCTTTTATAGTCTTTTACCTTCCAGCTCAGTTTTCAGCTTCTTCTGATCCCCCCCTTTTGCTCCCATAACCATCAGTTTTGTATTCCATTTCTCTATCACTTGCTGAAGCTTTTGTTCAGAGGCTGCCTATAATGCTACATTATTTGCATAAGGCACTTTTGGTGAACTTACATCTCTGACCCTAAAGCAGCCCATCACCAATATGATTAGCAGTGGGCTCAGAATGCACAAGACTCATGCCAAGTCATCAAAGGTAATTTCAACGAATGGAAAAAAAAAAATAACAAAAAAACAAAGCAAAACCTGTTTGCCAAAACCATGTTTGACAAACTCAACCATTGTGTATTTGTGGGGAGGGGGCAAGGCCCCTGCACCCCCATACCCTCTAGACTTATATATATATCAACTCTGAGGGAGCAATACAGTGAAGAAAAAAGCAAACTCCACTGTTGGCGAAAGTAATTTCAGCCAACAGCACTCATTCTTTTGTGTTCACTAAAATTACATTGGATGACACATGTTCCCAAGCTGATGCACACTCACTCCCTCTGGGAGCCAATCTGTAAGTACAAGCACTACTTGTACTTACATCATTTGATCTTGCACACAGACTACATTAATTCTACCAATGTTTTAGGGATATCAAACCTTTGCACAACTGCCCAAATTAATTTTATTAGGACTTGTCGTATCCTTTCTAAAAGTTAAAGAAAGCCACATTGAACTTTTTCCTCACCACCTGCCTTACAGAAAATGCTGGATCAGTTATGCTGTATCCTTATTTGAATCTGAACTGCAGACCCCCAGTCTTACTTTGTACTACTCTGTGTATTAATTTCTTAATCTACCTCAACAGCACCTTCACATAGTGTGGCAAGAGTTTAATGCCTCTCTACTGCCCACAATTGTGAATGTACACTTTAGTTGTACACATTACCTAGAATGTTCATTATTCCATCATCTGGGATATGCCTTTCTCTCCATACCACTTTGAATACCCTCAGGAGCTATTTATCCACTAATAAAGCTAGCATTTTGATCATATCTGTGGTTGTTTCATCTGAGCATGCTGCTTTCCCTCACTTAATTTTTGTCAGCGCTGTTCTTACTTATTCAAGGGTGGATTCTTTGTCCTATTTCATTGTAAGCTGTGTATGTGGCAGTGCAACTTCTGTGGGGTTTTCTTAGTTCAGAAGCTGCTGGAAGTATTCCTTCAAACTGCTTTTTATGTCCTGTGGACTGCTGGGTAGACGGTGTCTGATAACTACTTTATCTCTGCTGATTGATGACTGTCTTCTTTTCCTAATGATTATCTTTTCCATCGTTCTGCTCTTGTCTTGATAGACTTTCCATGATTCATCTACAGAGTCAGTCTCTAGAAGCAGGTAGAGTACTTCTGATATCTTCTTCGCTGTTGTGACTATTTTCTTACCCTCTTTCTTAGGCAGCCAGTATTCTTTTTTAGCCTTTTCCGTCTTTTCTATATACCAAAAAAGTACTACACCAGTCAAACCCAACAATTGCCAATCAATAAATGCGATATAACTGGTGAAAAATGAGTGTCCGGTTCCAAGGAAAGAGACAGAAAATACCAAAACTGTTGTTTATTGGTACATCAGGTTAAGCGCTTTCATCTATTCTCCATAGACTTCTTCAGAACACCATTTCTCAAACTAACAGCCTTTAAATAGTACTAATTAATTCAAATTATCCAATCCTGTGATACACCAATTTGATCTCATGAATATTAATTTCATGGATACTGAATGACTCATCCTGACATGGATTCTCATAACACAACAACCATTTAAAATCATGAAAATATGTAGTAAAAAAACAAGAGCTTTGGTATTTTCTGTCTCTTTCCTTGGAACCGGACACTCATTTTTCACCAGTTATATTGCATTTTTCTATATACCACTTTTTCCTGAACTCATTTTTCCTTTTGATAACTTCCTGGACTTGTACATTTCAACTCCAGCTTTCCTTATGTACCTTACTTTTACACCTGGCTGTGCTGCATACCTGTTCTACAGGTTTCACACATTTTGAGATGTTGCCATTCTTCTTTAATTATTGCTTTTGTCTCTCTATTCCAGATGTGCTACAGCCATGGGTATTTCCTTGAACTATTGTGCTTTCATGCCAGTTAACTTCCTTGTCTTCAGCCAGGTTTCTGATGTGTCCGAGTTTTATCTGATCACTGTGTGCAGCTGATTGTGGCCATCAATGGATTATGCTGTGGGGTGAAAAATTGGCTGTGGATGACTTTGCAATCTTTGATTCTACCCACTGTCTTTTATGTACAAGGAATTAGTCTATGCAAGTTTTGTGCTGACCACTCACATATGTGAGTTTGTGTCCGTCTCTCTTGGTGAACCATGAGTTGGTCTATAGTGAGTGAATTGCCAAATAATACTGTAGACTGGCATTACAATTATTACTTCTTTTGCCACCCATATGAACTTAGTCATAATACCCCATTATGTATGAACATGTGGTCCCCCATTATCAACTCCAATTCATCTTGTCCTGCTTTATCTAATAGGTCCTGCAACATCTGCCTGAATGCACTCATTTCCTTGCCATCACAATTCTGTTAGGAGACACGGACTGAGATTATGAATACTGTCCTTATTGTCACATTAGAGCCTGATTATCACAAATCTATCATGAAATCTAGTGACATCCCATATTGTCTTCAGAAGGCTCTTCCTCATCAAAATTCCTACAGCAATGTAGTAGGCTTTGCATTCTGTGCCAAGTGACTTTACAGTCCTGCCCTTCTACCTTGTCTGCTGGATACATAGGCTAAGGAGGAATACTAGGTAAAAAAACATGGATACAGGGATGACATTTAGACTTCACCTAAAAGACACTGCAGCTGAGGGATAAACTGGAAAGCCAGTTGATATAAGGAATCAAGGCCAGTCACTGCTACAGTGTGCTAACCTGAAATATATTTATCTGCTAGGAAATAGTCATCTGATGTTGAGGAAATATTTGCAAATATGTCATACTCAATTGCTGTTTCATTCAGTCATGAAAGTACTCTGTCCTACATTTCTAATATGCTTTGCAGTTACTAAAATACATAATCACTGATTTCTGAATGCTGTTCTACTGTATTAACATAAGAAAAGTTACATTACAGCCATAGAAGTAAGATTCTAAAAATATGACTACATTGTTGTTATTTTGTTATTTTTATGAATTTACTTTATTTATTTGTTTATTTTTAGAAGAGTGAAATGAAATATGTGATATTGAAGTTTTATACATCCAGTCTACAATCACTTGCCAAACTACCTGCCCTGGAGGAAAGCATTGAACTCTACTTCAGCCAATAAGAGCAGTTGCAGAGACTAATGAATGTTTCCAAGAAATGTTCCTGGCTTTGGGTGTGATAAACCTAAAATGAATTTCAAATAGAGCTCTTTAGACATTGACTCAAGTGCAGAGTAACAAAACCTAAGAACTGATTACTTTTGGGTCATATGATTCTAATGAGTAAAATGTTTGTTTTGTAAAAATAATGTTAATATGATTGTGAACAGTATTATCAGGATTCTAAGGTAATCTAGAGCTGGTGTATAAAAAGCTGAAAACTATAACAGCTTAATACTGGGTCTGTGTTTTATTAATTCAGCATTGCTCTTTTGACTGAGTAAGGTATAACTTGTTAGTAGTAATTTCATGTATTGTACTGCTTCTTGCCAGATTAGTTGGTGTTCTGTGCAGTATCTCACTTAGGGCTGCCACCTTTTAACAAGGCCAAAGTGGAGCATGGGGGTGTGGTCAATAGGACAGGGTGTGTGGCCAATACGACACTGGCCACACCCCCACCACAGCATCACCAGAGGTGTTAAAGGAGATGCAGTATTACAGTTATGGATACAACATTGTGACATTACAGCATACTGAAAACTCAAACCATTTAAATGAAGTGAAACATTACTGCAAAAAACACATTAAAGTTTATTTACTGTTACAACTGAGTAAAGGAATAAAACCACTTTACTCATTAAAAGAACTGGCTTGAAAAACATTGGTACTTGAAAGAACTGACTTGAAAAACACTGGCATACAAAAAGACTGGCTTGAAAAACATTGGCATGCAAAAAACTGGCTTGAAAAACATTGGCACACAAAAGAACTGGCTTGAAAAACATTGGCATGCGAAAGAACTGAGGAATGGAGCAGAAAAGAGTTAACATTACAAACCGTTTTAAAAAGGTTAAATAGGAAATGAGGTAATGTAGGGGGCATTTTGACTATTGAAAACTTTAACATTAACACAGCTCATAGAAAATTAAATGCATTATTTTTTACCACCGAACATGCCCCCCACCCCTCAAGAAAATAAAGTTAACCACATTTTCACTGAACCAAAAAAACACTAAAATGAATGAGAATGCACAGCGGGTACCATAGATCTGATTTAGCTTTTGACCACAGCAGTTAAAAGAAATAAAAGTATAGCACTAATGTACACAGCGCAATGATCTATTAATGAACATGCCCAACAGCAGCACTGGCTATAATCGGATTATAATGAAAGCAGTACATTGTAAGTTTATTGAAGGCATCACTAAAACACAAAATACAAACTTTGCTACTTATAAAAGCAAACTATCCTGTAACAGTGACATGGTTTAGCACAATCTGAAATACACTGCATTAACTTCTGAGCATGCATCCACAAAAAAAAACAACAAAAAAAAAAAACAGGAAAAAACTCTGTAAACATTTTACCTTTTAAAAATACTTCTTGCAAGAGAAGTAAAATAAACTACAATGTAGAGCAGACTCCATGGAGTCCTTTTTCCTCAAAACATAGCAATTAAGTGTAATTTACCCAGCACAGCGATGCAATAAACAGGCCCAAGTAAAAGCAGCACACCCATATTCACATTACAAGCAAAGCAGGACATTTTATCTTTATTAAAGACGCATAAAAATTATTACAAGTATAAATGAAAACGATCTTGAAACAGCTTCAGCAAGTTGGCAACATGTACCTACTAGAATAATAAATGCACTACATTAACTGTTAACATTCCACCTCAAAAGGTAGACTTGTACCACATACACATTGACTTGCAAGAACTAACAGGAAAAATTACCCAAACAGTATATCCTAACTTCCTGAAAACAGCATTAAATTGCACACATTTCCACACAAAATATTGCAAACTGTGCTCAAACATTTTCTATCTGCAAACAGAAAATACCCAGAAAAAGCAACAACAATAGAAATACATCACACTATATTTATATTTCACTGCCCCCCCCCACCAGAAATAAACAAAACTTCTATACACACAGTTCAGCCTTTGAAAAGTAATGCTTCCTAATCATATCCCCCAACAAGAACAATAACAATTACAAACACATACAGGTTTTATACCTTTAAAAACTACTACTCAAAAATCTCAAAATAACCACTGCGTACTGCACCCCCATCTACCACTAAACATTAAAAACTTAAATAAAGCACAATATATTCCCATTTTAAACTACTACTCAAAAATCTCAAAATAACTACTGCACAGATTTAAATACTGCATACTACACCCTCATCTACCTCTAAACATTAAAAACTTAAATAAAGTACACTATTCCCATTTTAAATAACTACAGCCACAAAATACTATGTTATGTACTTACCACTATCTCAGTTTTTGCTGGGCTAGCTTGTGCCCTTCCTGCTGGAATGGCTAGCTGGATGACTGGCTCTGTTTGCCCAAGAGGCTGGGCTGGCCGGCTAGCAGGGTCCCTTGCTGGCTGGCAGGCTCCCTTGCTAGCAGGCTCCCTTGCTAGCAAGCTCCCTTGCTGGCTGGCTGGCAGGCTCCCTTGCTGGCAGGCTCCCTTGCTAGCAGGCTCCCTTGCTGGCTGGCTGACAGGCTCCCTTGTTAGCAGGCTCCCTTGCTGGCTGGTTGGCAGGCTCCCTTGCTGGCTAGCTCCCTTGCAGGCTGGCTAGTAGGCTCCCCTGCTGGTTGGGTAGCATGCTCCCTTGCTGGCTGGATTCTTTACTGGCTGGCTGGCTTCCTTGCTGGCTGGTTAGCAGGCTCCCTTGCAGGCTAGCAGACTCCCTTTCTGGCTAGCAGGCTCCCTTGCTGGCTGGCTGGCTTCTTCGCTGGTGGGATTGGAAATATCAGTCCTTAAATGTTTCCCAATTCCTTCACAGCTGTAGAGCACTAAGACAAAACTGCTCTACAGCTGCGACCTTTATTGGGCTCTTCAAGGTGAATTCCCACCCCCTCCAATTCCTGCAGCCAATTGCTGCTTGAATTACACCACCCGGACAGGGAAGGGAATACCTCTAACTGCAGGTCCGGGTTGGTGACATAGCCACATTGCCGTGGAAAAAACGGAAGTATTTTTGGCTTTTCCATAACAATGGCAATTCAGCAAAGCCAACGCGCAAAAACTGGACTTTTAAAGTCCCACTGTTTGCGAATGCAGGCCATGGAATGAGAAGGCTCAACCTGTGAGTGTCCCACTGACAACGGGACGGGTGGCAACCAACCGTAGTCTCACTCACTGTTGCATCTCCAGTACAATATATCAATGGCACATAACATAGGTGATGTGAATGGCCCTCCATTGCTCAATGGCAACTCAGCATTAAAGTATAAAATCAAAAGAAAAACAGAAAGGAAATGAAGAAATAAATAAACTCTGCAACATCAATGAGTCCTACCTTTACTGCAGTCTTTACTGTGTTTAGGAGATTAGTCCTGTTTTGAACTGATTTCATGAAAAGTCTGTGATCCATCTATTCAGCATTGTTCACTTAGATAAAATTATAGTATATTTGTAAGACATATTATCATTAACAAATAATGAACATATTTCAGGCTACAGTGTTGGTATACTTTTAAAATATTGCATGGAAAGCAAACACTAACTAAATAAAGTAATAAAATATCTAATGAACTGCTATGAACACAAGGGTACAGTTAGATAAACAAAGCAGCATCCATTCATACAGTGTATGAATGTAGTAGATGTGATGGGATATAATAATGTACAAAGACATCCAGCAGAGAGAATTATTCGGCATTATTTTTCAGGATAGAGTTCTGATGTATTACTGCATAGATATGACCTGCTGGCATCTTAGGAAATGGCATGCTATTTTCAAGACACTCATCAACACTGTAAATAGAGACATAAAAGGAGATCTACAGCAGATAAACACAGTTGATGCAAAGTAGTTTGTCATCTTGTCGGAAGATCCAACTCAATGGCAACATAACTCTGGCTGAGTAAAATAGGTAACTGGCATTGTACTATAAATAGGGAACGGATATTTTTCTCATTATTTCAAAGGACAAGGTCAGACATTCTCCCATCAAGTTGTAGACTGGAGAAAATTAAATGAGTGCATGATCTGTATTATAAATTGCAAATAAAACATATTAAGGCAATTATAATAATCAGTGCTAAATTGCATTCTCTGTAATATTTAAATTATATAGAAATATTCCTGCAGCACCTGGTAAATTTTGCAGGATATATGAAAATGACAACTATGGATATTAAACTCATCTAAATCTATACTGCAGAATCTTGATTTTTCAGATCACAGCAGCAATATGGATTTAGTAACACTTGTACCTTTACTGACAATATTAGAAATAAAACTGTATACATCCATGCTAGAATGCATCATGGCCTTGAATTAGCCTTCTGTCTCTGCTATGTGATACAGAAATGTAAGCAATACTGTTGATGTTAAGCATATCAGTGGGGTTTTTATGTATAATGTTATACATTAATTCTGGGAGTGTACATTTGTATAATGTTATATATTAATTCCAGTAGTGTGTAGTAGCATTAGTTTCTGGCAGTTAGAGCAGAAGATTAACGCTTTCAAATTATTTTCTTCTTGCAATCCATGGTAGAGGTTGGATACCTTCTGTGACACCCATACACTGGCCCTACAATCAAGGAGCCTCAATCCTCACCACTAACACCACTGAGGGGTGTCTACATAGGGGAGGATAACAAATACACACACAGTAAAGTACAATTTTCTTAAGAGCACACAGACATCACAGTCAGTCTGGGGCTGGTTTCTCCCTTTATCTCTAGATCCCCAATAAGACTCCCCATTGGCACAGCTATAGGGTCCAGATCTCAGCCTAGTGGACAAGCTAAAACCTCCAGCACCCTCTCTATCCAATCAGTGCTTCACATCCCTGCCCAAGTAGCTCTCACACACACACACACACACACACACACACACACACACACACACACAAACACACACACTTTGAGATATGAGTTATACACAAAACACAGACACTCTGGGGAAGGCTGGCACAGATTCTCCAGCTTTGCCCCCTTTCTGCCCAGTCTAAAAGGTAGTACTAGCTGCCACCACCCACTAATATCAGCTACTAAAAAGGCCCATAACAAAGTGTGTCCAGTTATTACTATGCAATATTATTATCCAAATGGTAAGTGTGACTGAACAGCAAAGCTTATTGGAGTGACTTGGACAGTATCACAATATACATGCAATGTACTCTAGAGCTAAAATTATCTCTACACAAAACAGCCACAGTTGAATGGTTTAAAAATATGTAATAATAAATAATAAAAACACAAGACAATACTTCTTAATACGCAGTGCTAGTCAAGAGTTCAGAGATCACAGAGAAATACTTAAAATATTACAGAAGAAAAGATTCTGACATCAAAACAGAAAAAAAAGACTAATCTAATCTTCCTATTTCCTAGCTATTTCTAAAAGGGACACTGAAGTCTAGGATCCTACTTACATACAGAACACAGGCAGACACTGGTGAGTTGGATGTTCTCAAGATAAATGCTAAATGCACTCTGATTCTCTCTCTCTTTAAATTGATAACACAGTGCTGCTTCACATTACATCATTCTTAACAATTTTCTGTTTTCCCAGGCTAACAGAAACTCAGAGGTTAATGGCCTTTTTGATCTTGCAGCTGGTCAGAAATCCAGAGCAATAAAATAAATTATACATGTACATTCTAGCCATTAACTCTGGCCTCAAAACAATAGGAAAATTCCTTCATTTAGACATCTCGGCTCCAAGTTTTGACATCAAACAATTACACAATGTTTGACCTATCGGCCTTCTTACAGCAGAGTGCACAGTTGTTACATTTTTTGCAGTTCCACATTTAACAGCATTTTTTTCCATTTAAGAGAACAAGCCTGTGGCTTATATTAATATTTACAAATGACAGAATTATCTACAAAATTCTATCTGGCTAGGCTGGCAGCCTTCACCTATCTTCACACCTTCCATCTCCTTCTACCTATTATGTATCTCTAAGCAAGTTACTAAAACAGTTGCTGATACCAGGTAACCTCTGAAAAGGGGCACATGTGCCCAGTGGCTTACATAGTCAATAAATGATTAAATTGAAATCATTGAAGAAATGATGTGCCAAACTGCTTTGAAGGCAGAGATGAAAGTTCACTAGTTAATTAAGTGCAAACATGAGCACATGAAAATGATACAACTTATGTAGTCACACAAGCATACAAAACAAAAAGTAAAACTGACAATATGTTGAATTTTGAAAAAAAATTCACTCAATACAGTCTTTGTTGGGTTGACTAATATCATTTGAAAGTACAGAAATTTTATCAAATACATATAAACCTGTCAAACTCTTCAGCAAGGCAAAAATGAGAGGATAAAAGTGTCTGGACCACAGATACGGTTTTCTTTTTTTTTTCAAATATATTTTTATTGGATTTTTCAAACTTTTCAAACATACAAAGGATAAACTGTAAGTCATTACAGGAAGCAGTAAAGTATAGGTATATATATAACAGTTAGTACAAAAACTATGCATTTATAAAACAGCAGTTATTTTACAGGGAAACTTACACACAGATACGGTTTTCTGAACATCGTTATTGAGTGTAACTGCAAATATTACTAAATATCACCATGTAAGCAAAACGCTACTAAATGACTTAATACAGCAAACAGGACATCACAGATCAACAAACTGTCAGAGATTGGAATTAACCTGACCATTCAGGCAAAACAGGAATGTGTTACCGAAAGAACAAGTTTTAAACAATACATCAGAAGCAAAAATCAAAATTACTAATATTCAGACAGTGCTAAAAGATTTGCAGCAAAATAAAGAAAAAATATTTGTTCCTTCCTTTTAAATATCTATTCTAAGTCATTATGTGACATTTTGTTATAACTGTTTAATGTATTTTTTCTACTTATAAACAGGAAAGGATATTATTTTCAGGTTAAAATATATAACTATGTCAAAAGTTGCACCTGGAGCAGTTGCAAGACATGGATGTGGTTTCATAAGAGATCCTGTCTTTAACAATTCAGTATGCCTTCAAAGATCTTGGAGATAAGCAACGTATTTGGGTTAGAAGAACTATATTGCTGAGAGGTAGGAATTGAGGAAGTACCTAGAGGAATAGTTATTCCAGTTTTCAGAGTAATGTTACTCTGAAAATATCTATGATGCATGTTACAGGAATAAGACAACTCTACCACTAGGGACATATGATTATCCTGCCTTTCATAAAACGATGGCATGCAGATAGCCCTACTCTTATGAGGAACCTTTAACCTTGATACAGGTATGCTATGTTTATAGGACTGAAGAATGCTTGGTTCCGTGTTGTAATTTAGAAGGCCCTAACTGAAATGACAAAGAGTTTCTGAAAGGGAACCATTTAAAGTATATGTTGGAGGGGTAGCCATCACACCCCTACTTTTATGTCTGCATCATCCAAGAACAAAGTGGTTCAGGGAAAGGGAATCTTTTTTTCAAAACTTTACACAGTCTCATGTTTAGTCTCTGAAATTACAACAGGGAGTGGAATGTTGACATCCAATATGCTACTACATTGAACAATTTGTCAAAACTTTCACATACCTAATTTTATGCCATCAGATATCACTGCAATGTCCACAGAATGAAAATTTACAGTCTTTTTTGCTGTATTACAGAATAAGGAATAAATGACTTGTGTTTTTCTATAGTAACTCATTAGATGTTCATGGTTCCTACATAGTCATTAGGATGTAGTGTTTACTAACAGGACTGCCAAACATGCGGTGATGTAAATTCAGGTGTCATTACTAAAACACCAGGAAAATATGTCACATAACCTCATAGTTTCCATGTAAGTAAAAACGTCACGATTGAAACCAAGGCAAATTTTATGACAATCAGTCAAAAAGGAGCCTACCATAACTAAGAACAGTTTATATATATATATATATATATATATATATATATATATATATATATATATATAGTATAAGTAAATTATTGATATAACGTCCTGTATATACTCATGGCAAGAACTTTGCAGAGATATTACATAAGATATATACAATTCAAGTGACTATACCTGCATTAATTTCATGCACCCACTGACAAGTAGCAATGCTCAGTAGTTTATATAGGATTGCTCTTTTAAAACTATAACATACATGGAGTTTGTAAAACTCTAGGTCTGAAATTAACTGAAATCAGAATGATGGGTAATATTTAATAGCAGCACATATACTCTAGAATTTCTCTTGATCATTTGCAATCCCACAGCAGAGATGTTTGCTAAAGCAGGTAATATGTCCCATCATTTTACAAAGAGAAGTAAGTGATGAATGCAATTTATCCATTGTAAGGGGAGTTGCACACATGTGACTTAGAATCCTACTCTGGTCTGCAAGCAGCAGTCCTAGTAAAGAAGATAGCTTCTCCCTGTGACTTTGTATAATCTGAGCTAGCAGTCTTTGTTGTCCAAATGACTATATATAGAGAAGAATGAATAGCTAGTGTCTCTCATATGTCAACATATGTGGAAACAATTTCTGTCCACATTAACACAGTTATCGACCTAACAGTGTGTGTCAAGCCTCGAAGCCCTATCCCTGTACTCAGTCTCCAATAGATGACTGACAGGTGATATATGCCTGGCCTAAAAGCATCCTCTGATCTGATTTTAATGGGCCAGTGGCACATCTGCAAAACAGTCAGCATCAGAATTACCTAATCTAGAGACTTAAACACCATCTGAAATATACTTAGGGCTCATAGGACTTACAGGAATGTGTCTCAGGGACTACTCCCTCTCGAGAACAGGTTTCACTTCTATGTGAAGCAAAGTTCTTCCTTAACCCAATTCAAGTATAACTTGGACCAGTGGGTGATGAACCAGAAATGTATCTTTGGTCTGGCACCTATATCTTATTAGGCATAGGCAGCCTGTATATGCTTGACCACTGATGATCACATACCTCTTATAATAGCCCTAGGGTATTAAAACTTGTCAGATGCACTCAGAAGGCATGGCTAGACTTAGAAAGTCCCACTAGGGTCATAAGCCAGTTAATCACCTATGATCCTATGACCCTATAAGCACACACAGACTCATATAGTCAGCTCATCAGCACAGTCTTCCATGGAATGGGACAATTAGTTTCCTAAGGAATGTCAGACAGAGATACCCCCAAGTGAACTCTGCTTTTTGTTCAGGCTTTCCGCCTCCTCCAAGTCAGAAATCAAGGCCCTTACAGAACATGAAAGGAGCCACGCCTCAGGAGAAGACCCACCTACCAAATGTCTTCTCCAGTAAACAAAAGGAGCCAGACTAGATATTAAAAATTTACATTTACAAAACCATAAATAAGTAGATAGGTCAGTAAGTGAATAAAATAGCAACATATAAGTCTACCACTGTTAGATAAATGCAAAAAAAAAAAAAAAAAAAAAAAAAACGCATGGTTAACTGTAATCTACTATGCATACAGAAAGTTGTAATTAGTGATTAGTTTGTAATTAGTTGTAATTAGTTATTTGTTTGTTTGCTGGAGCAGAGTGCTGATCTACTGATCTACATGGAAATATTTCAGAATCACCCAAGAGAGTTGTCTTTATATGTGACTTGGTATGAGTCATATTGTAAGCAAATAGAAGCCGAAGGAATCAAACTCAGGGCTACAAGAAGCAGCTTACTAACAACTCATAGACTTAATCCAGTGAGTTAACTGCCTAATAAATTTTGCATTAACTATGAGACAAAGTATAGAAATTGGCAGTCTAGGAAGTTATGGTACTTATCAGTCCTCAAAATTTTCAATTCTATTAAATCAGTCTATTTAGAAGTCAACTGCAATTTACTTGTGACTGATTGGTAAAAGAATTATCCATGAGAAGTTACACCCCAGAATTAAAAAAAAACAGATCTAACAACCCACTCAACCTTCTGCAGATATCAAACTCAAGAGACGGACAACTAAATGTTCAGCAAGCTGTGAGGAAACCAATACTTCACTAGTGCAATTGTTAGTGTCTTGAGAAGAACAGAACCCCAAGATCATCCAATCATTTTCTTTATATATTATAGAAGAAGAGAAAAGAAAAACTGGAACATCTCTGCATTCCAGTGCTATCAGTGAGTTTAATAAGCACCAGAAATTTTTACTTGAAATGACCATTTTCTCTTTGCTGAATGAAAGCCTGTAACAATCAGAAGTGGCAAGAATGAATACCTTCATATGTATGTAAGACCAAGGCAGTTTCATTTCTTGGCTCTGGGTTGCCACTTCTATTTCTATGTCTTACAATCTGGTCTCTTACCGGTATATGCTGCATGAAAATTTCCTTGATTATTTCTCAGATTGTGTTTCCACTGCTGGAATTACAGAACATTGGCAAAAAGCTATAGTTGATGTTTCTATACAGTCTAATAAATAAAGGTAATTACAATACAAACCACTAGGATACATACCACCATGCACAAGCTTAGATCATCGGTCAAAATATTCAAAATCATCTGACAACATCAAGATTCATGCATCATTTAGATGCATGGCAATATATGGAAGTAGCTCTCATAGGACTAGCCACACTTTATGCATTCTGTCTCACTGAATGTTGAATCTTTCTAAACAATCCCATGTTGCCATTAAAGCCAACTTTTGCATACTGAAAATGATCATCTTGTTTATCTGCCTTGCTTCCTTTTCAAACATGCTTCTTACAAGGGAGTGTATTAATTACAAAGGCATACCCTTTTCTTCCCTTTACAACTCAACATAAAAAAGTAAAATGCAATATATGTTGGACTATTCAGGAAAATTACAAGTGAAAAATGCCCCTCATGTTTCCACCTTCTGCAATAAAATACCTGCATACTTCATGTTATGGTTTAGCTATATAATTTCAGAGCCTCCTTCCTTCAAGGATAAAGGCTGCATAATGAATCCCTATAACCCACTAATGTTCCAAAGATAATAGCAATATAGAAAGTCTATAACTCAGATATCACATCCTACAGTTAAACAGTACCTTGGCAGAATCATGTATGAAATATAAAGGATAGACCGTGATCAATATTCTGTTATTGGAAACTAACAAGGCAATACACTTTGTCCTGATGAAAATCCACAGTGTGATTCATACAAGCAGCATTTATCTAGTGGAGGGGATAATATCTAAGTAGACTATGTAAGCAGACATAGATATCCCTTTCCCAAATATCTTTCGTCCTATAGAAAAGGAGACAGAGAGAAGGCTATAGCAGTATTATTGGCTGCTATTTGTAGAGATGACACTATAGGTATTTGTCTATCCATGAAGCACTTACTGGAACTTGCAACGGATTCCATACTTGCTGTCCTGGGGTCAGAAGAACAGAGCACCCAGATATTGTGCATCTTACAGCATATTAAGATGTCAGAATGACAAATAATGCTCACTACCCACAGCTGATAAGACTGAGCTATCTTTTGTAGGTTCATAGGTGTTTAATAGGCTAACGACCACAAGGGCCTTTTTAAGCGTAGCCATGCATCCCAAATGACAAGTTATGATATTCTTGATAAGTGTAAGCATGGGCCTGGGAGATGAATCATTTACAGGTTACCTGTGTTCATTAAAGACACAGGTGCCAAACTAGGGATGAATTTCCAGTTTCCCATCCAATTGTCCAAGTTGCACTTGAATTGGTTAGGGAGGAACTCTGCTTCCCATGCCTGTCTGTTCCATCGACAGGGTAGTCTCTGGGATACATACCTATCTTTCCAGCAGGTCTTATTTATATCACAGGCAAGATTTAAGTCTTTAGATTGGGTTAATTCTGGTGCTATTTGTTTTGTGGATATGCAGGATGTCGATCAGAGTGGGGTCTGACCATGCCCTGTATGCCAGGCACCAGTGGCGGCTGGTGACTTCAAATCAAAGGGGGGCTGCAGGAGACAGCTGAATGGGTAGGGTCAATGTGAAGGGGTGTGGCCAACTAGAAAGGGGAGGAGCTATGCTCAAAACCACAAAAACTAACTAAATACACTGCCGTGGGTGCCAAACCGTCATTATGAGAGTCCAATCAAGACAAAATGAAGTGTAGAAGAATAAAAATATTTCAATGCATTGGCTGCATGACAGCTTACTTAATATCTAGATGGAAACAAAAAGGTTGTGAGGCATGAAAAAATAAATTACTTTTTTAAATACATTAATGGAATGCCAGTCAAAATCCAAGTATAAGAAAAACAAGCAGCACTCAAAATCAAACCACTTCTTGCACTGCAGTTCTAATTTATATATTCCGCTTTATTAAAGTACCAAGTAACATGCTGAAAGTAGAAATCTCTGATGCCCTCACTTGTAAAAATGTTCCTTATCCAAAAAAAGACCTGCTGCCTGACAACTATCTACTTGTTTCATAGGGAAAACATGATCAAAGTAAAAAATGAAAAGCAAACAAGAAATAAGCTCAAGATACATTGCTTAAAAGGATTACTGTACAGGTTATGGACCACACGATTGGCATTCTGTTTAGTTTACGGGTAAAACCTGCAGAGATGACTGGAAGTCTCCAAGTGTAATGAGCTTCTAAAAATAATGTAATCCTGTCCCTTATTACAAATACTGTCATATGCATTTCAATACCCAAGGCTTATACATTATCTAGTTAAGTATTCTCTATATGGTAACAAAAGAAAGGCTTTCAATGTTGACAGTTCTTTAACAGTATGCTTATTAAAGCTTACTTGCATCTTACAATCTCAGCCAAGCTTACCTGATGGTCATTAAAGTATTGCTACTTAAACACAGAGCAACAGGCACTTTGAGTAATAAGCATAAATCAACAGTACAAAAAATTACATAAACCAGACCATTCTGCAAAAATCAAGGACAGATGAAAAGCCACTCTAGTACTTGTGTCTACCTTGGATGGGGGGGGGGGGGTACTCTGCACATTTACACTGCATAACTACTCCTTGCCTTGCTTCGACACATCCGGAGTCACTACATGGGGGAGTGGGGTGCAACAAGTATGTCACAATTTGAAATGTCTCTGGCTGACTGTGATGACCCTGACATTTGTCATACCTCTCAACCTCAGAGCAAGAAATCTGGACAAAGCCATACAAAGAAGTGGGACAAAGGCCCAAAAATAAGGACAATTTTAAAAATATTGCTCTTATAAACTTAGAAAGATAATAGAATAGGTCTTGCATTAGTATGAATTTTCTGAATGGTATGAAATCTGAAACTCAAATGTCTGTCATTATTTTCTAACTTCAGTCTTTAATGATTTGTCACTAATTTGCCAAAAAAAACAGAATTTTATGAAAAATGGACCAAAAATGTGATGTAAAAATATAAAATAGCCACACAATACAGCTGGGAACCTGTCAAAGAATGGACACTTTAATATTAGTACTGCTAACTTGAGCAGCTGACAAAATAAAATAATCTACATGCGTTTCTGAAATAAAAATAATCTATAACGCTAATTATTACAGTTATTTCTTAATTGTAAACCCTCCATGTTTTCTTCCAAAATTGCTATTTTGCGGAGGGATTATTAGGGGAAGAGCAACATTTTGAGCCAAAATCAGGGACAGTTGAGAGGTTTGGCTATGCCTAATTCTATAAAGCAATTTATTTGCATGTACCTCTCAACCTGTTAATGCAATAAATTTGGACAAGGCCAAATATATTGGGGGAACATGTAAACATTACTAAAAATTGCTCTTGTATAAACTGAGACAGTTGATAGAACAACAGGTCTTACTTTAGCATGCATTTTTCTGAAGGTTATGAAGACTGAAACTCAGTGTGTCATTGTGACTTAATTCCTAAATGATTTGCCAAAAAAAAAAAACAAATTTTATGAGGAACACACCAAAAATAAGAAGCAAAAATCTATTCATTCTTTGAAAATCTGGACAGTTGGGAGGTATAGTTCAGCCGGGGCTAAGTTTGCCACCCTTCCCCCTCACAAAATCATGGTTGAATGGAGCCTCCCCCTGCAGCCATTCCAATGATCCATTACTTGGCTATTTCACTCCATTTACCATAAACACTAATGTGCATACTGATTTACTTCTATGATGATTTGGACTTCATTTGAAAGTTTTATTTTGCATTTTACAGCACAAACAGTAAGACATCTGCTAAACAAACTTAGCATTAAAACTTCTCTGCCCTTGAAACTCACATTCATTGAAACAGCATTGAAACCCACATTCAAAGAAAATACATTTTACCAGTGGCAGATAAAGATTAATTCTGGGCTGTTTTCAAATCATAGGTCCCTTGCATATGAAAAATACATGTGCTCTTTGATACATCTTCCTATTGTTTTGAACATTTTTCCAGTAAACAATGAAACAAAACGCATGCACCAATAATGACAAAACTGCCCAATTCAGAACATTTCCATCATAAAAGTCCACTCAAACTTTTACAGTCCACCATCAGTAAATATGCACAATTCTTCAGTCCACCATTATCAGTAAATATGCACAATCTATGAAGAAGTAAAAAATTCATGTAAATAATTCCACATTAAATAAATCTATAACTAATGAAGAGGTTGCTGCTAGCAAACACCTTTATATTTCATGGTTTCATCGAAAAATAAAGTGTCTGATGCCTCTGAGGAATAAATTGCCTATATTACATTAAAAATAAGCTAGTAATATTGCAATAGGAAATGGATGGCAAACTGATAACAGGTTCATAGTTAGTATCTTAAGTTTTTCAGTATGGCAGCATTCACCCCTTGTGGGAGTAGAATCAACAACCTTCTGCATCCAAAGCAAGTACACAACCTGTTGTGCTTTTAACAATGCAAGCTGACTTAGCATAAGCAGAACTAAACTTCTCTTCCCCTGCAGCTCTCAGCTCCTTGTAAAATCTACTCAATACTCAACTGCATTCCAACTTTGCAGCACAAGAAATCTGGAAAAAGCCAAATTTATTGGGGGGGGGGGGTCAAATGGCCAAAAAAACAGGGACACATTAAACATTGCTTGTATAATCTTGGAAAAGTTGCTAGAATAAAATGCTGTGTTACCACCATACATTTTACTGGCAAGGTCCCTGTGCAAAAGAGTCAGAGCAACATACCACTATGCCAAATCACCTGCTTCGTGAAAGAAAAATGCTGTGTTACCACCATACATTTTACCTCCAAGGTCCCTGTGCAAAACAGTCAGAGAAACATACCACTATGCCAAATCAGCTGTTTTGTGAAAGAGAGGAAGACTGAAACTTAAATGGCTATCATTTAATGAATTCAGTTCTCACCATAGCTTACTATGTATTTTCTGAAGAATATGAAGTCTGAAATTCAAATGCCTGTCAATTTTACTTCTGATGGAACAAAAGCAATTTTCAGCAGAGGCCCAGGGAGAAATACTGTAGACACATGTCTTTGTATAATGGCAGGACACCAGAGCAAATCCACACAAACACAGGGATGAGATGCAGACTCCACACGGAAGGCACCCCAGCCAAGAATCAAACCAGAAAACCTATAGCTGTGAGGCAACAATGCTACCACTGCACCATCAAATATGTAAAGAATTAAACATTCATAAACCTGAAGTCAGAAATTCAAATCCCTGTCAATTTTATTTAACATATGTTAATCAGGACAATCTGACTTGGAACAAAAAAACTATTTTCAGCAGAGACCCAGGAAGAAATAATGCAGACATGTCTTTATAACATGGGAGGACACAAAAGCAAACCCACACAAACACAGGGAGAAGATGCAGACCCCACACAGAAGGCACCCCAGCCAAGAATGAAACCCAAGAACCTGCAGCTGTAAAGCAACAATGCTACCAGTGTACCATCAAATATCAAGCATTGCAATATTTAGAAACCACAGATATTATGAGGAACAGATCAGATAAAATAAGAGGCAAAAATCTGCAATTGTTTTACAAATGGTGGTGCGTAGGGAATTCAGGTCCTTAACACCACCATACAAGGTACAGGGTTCAAGCCTGAGTATCTCTACCCACCACCATTTGTTAACTAGGGCATTGTACACACACACACACACACACACACACACACACACACACACACACACACACACACACACACAGACACACACAGACACACAGTCTGCACCTACCTGTAAACATTTCCGAAGCCAGCCAGCGACCGACCTGCAAACATTTCCGAAGCCAGCGACCGACCTGCAGGGAAGCCATATAATCCAACCAAACTTATTGATTTACACGACGCCCGTGCAGCGAAATCCCCGCGAGAGCTGAGAGATTGCTCTCAGCTCACTCCTCATTGGCCCTGACTGCAAGGGAAGCAGTCCAGAGCCCCTCTGTTCCGTGTGGTCATTGACTGCATGACCGCACAGATTTCTGGGTATCCTATAGCACAGGTTGCTGGGTACCTATGTCTCTGCATTCGGACTGCCGATAAAGGCAGTCTGAATGGATTTTGTGTTTCACAGATTTTTTTTTTGTTTTTTGTCTAGGTGGGAGGGCTGCAGACCGGCAGTCCGGTAGCATGAGCCGCCCCTGCCGGGCACAGGGCTTCCCTCAAAAACCTGTAGGAGACAGAATACAGAGATAGGGCCTTGAGGTGGTCTGCACTGGACATTTTACTTATGCCCTGTATTCTTTTAGAAAGGAACCTCTATAGACATTCCAACTGTTGGATATGCCTAGTTAGGTAAGTAATCAAGGAGGCATTGCACTCAATGATAAGTCTGATGAATGCTGAATACAGTGGACCAATGACTTCCCTTTACTTAGATGCCATACCTTTGTTTATAAGTTGCACAATATAGAATGGTTTCCTTACCACTGTAGATATATGATGGTCAAAGGCTAGATTACCATCTATGTGTGTCCCTAAGTCCCTGACTACTGGTTCAACTCTAGGGAATGTATTGTCAATATAATAGTAACCAGGGGTGGAAGACTTACCAAAGGATGTTATTATGCATTTCTTGGCATTTAACTTTAGTCCATGGCTTAGACACTAGTTGTTTGTCTGTGTCAGCCCTTCTTGGAGAACATTTGTGTCAGTGTGAGATTCAGTGACAGCTCCTAATTTGAAATCATCTACAAATTTAGTCAGCCAAAGACCACTTACATTGGCCTTGACTTCTGAGAAGTAAATTCCAAACAAGAGCAGTCCAAGGACTGATCCCTTAGGGACTCCACTTGTGACTTTGTAGAGGTAGATTCTCCAGTTCTAACTTCCTGGGTCTTGTCTGTGAGCTAGTTGGCTATCCAGTGGGTGACATATGGGTTTGCACCTAACCTCTTGAGTTTGTCAACAATGCCCGAGTGGGGTATTGTGTCAAATGCCTTGGCCAGGTCAAGGTAGGCAGTGTGAACGATTTCTCAAAGAAGTCCACCAGGTTGAGTAGGCATGATTTGCCCTTGACAAAACCAAATTGGGTTGGCTCAAGTGTCTAGAGGTTTACTATGTCTCTGTTGATCATCTCCATAATAATTCTTTCCATGACTTTACATATAAGACAAGTGAGGCTTCTGGGTCTATAGTTTCCAGGGTCTGTAGATGGCCCATCTTTGTGCAAAGGGATGACTGTTACTTTTCTCCATTCATGAGGCATGAAGCCTGTTTTGAGGCTACAGTTAAACATTAATTCTAGATGCCCTGATAGGTCATGTTTTATGCTATTTAGAAGGCTTCCTGGGATACTGTCTGGGTCCATTGATGTGGTATTAGTGATAGTAGGGGGAGTTATAGTTGAAGGTATTTCCTGAGCGAAGGTTGTAGAGGGGGGGGTAAACTTGGAGCTGAATTTATCAGCCAGGTGGCTTGCTATATCTTCTGGCTCAGTAGCAGCAACATATGTGAGATATTGGGTTAGCTTATTTAAATAGTTCCCATAATGACATATTTGTTATCTATATCCGCTACACTTCTTCTTTCGGCTTTTCCCGGTTAGGGGTCGCCACAGCGGAACTCCGGTCTGCTAATGATTGGCAGTAGATTTTGACATGCTGGCTTGCCGGGCCTAATGCACAACCTTCAAAGAAGGAACGCCCTTTCATGCATGTCGCCACACAGAAGACGCTCTGAGAATCGAACGAGCAACAGGCAGAGGAGAGAACGGCATAGCACTGCACAAGTTCACTTCATATTACAAAAGCAATCCACAATGAATTTTCCTGGAAAATGAAGTGTGTTTGCTTGTGGTCTTAAACTGTTTCTGAAGTATTTCAGCAACTTTTTCTTGAAGTGGAAATAACTAATCATCTAGATGAACTACCGATCAGTCTTCCATACATGGCTTTGTTCTCCAAGGAAAATAAGTGATCTCATTGTCCTAATAACCCTTATTTATAAGCCTAGTGTTTAAATTTTCGACCAAAGTGGGGTAGCTTGGCTCATAAAAAGCTTGTTTCATACTGTCAGTCAGTCCTGTAGTCCATAGAAGCCCAACCATAGTCTTAGAACCTAGTGCTTCATCATCAGGAATGTAGCAGAATATTACACATGGGACAAAGTGTGCATTCCATAATTACTTGTAAATAACTGCATGTTATGAACTTTGTGGCATGGTCTTAGTCCTTCTGTATGGTGTATGAAAAATACTGGGAGTATCCCAAATAACCACAGTAATGCAGATTATAAAGACAACTTCAAAAGCATATAATGCTTCACAAGTATCATATAGTATACTCCCTCTCATGGATTTCCTGTCAATGGCAGTTACCACTTTCTATGCAGAAAGGAAAAAACACTCCCATATAGTATTTCTTTATCATCCCCCCACCACCATTACCTTCACTGTACAGTAGATATTATATATTTAATTTGCAATAATCACAGATTTTGTATTTTATTGGAATATACTATCTATTATTTTACTGAACTTGGTTGTGGAACACTCGAAGGAGAAATAATGAATTCTTCATATAACCCAGTTGTAGCATTTTACCTCAGTTTTACTACATATAAATTACCTGATTTATTTATTTCTCTGTATTTACCAGGAAAGTCGGACTGAGTAAAGTCCATTTTCGGCTGTGGCCCAGTGAGAAAAGCACCAGCAAATACATTTAGAACACTGATTACATTTTTTTTTTTTTGCAAACACACATTGCATAGGTAGTTCTTAAGACATCTAGATACAAACAGGTACTTGTTCTGTACTAACACCTTACAAGATAAAACAGGTACTTATGTGTGACATTAAAATCTAAGTATAACATAGTTAGTATGCAGACAGTTCATGTGCAATATGTGTGTCAAGCGGACATTAAATATGACTTATAAGACATGGTTATAGTATAGCTATTAGGAATAAATAAAACTGAGGTAAGGGGAGTGAAATATTAGTTGGCAAGCAGATTGTAGTTAAAGCTAGAAGAGAGAAAGAGGCCTTGTAGAGCTGATGAGTCAAGGATAGTGGTCGTAAGAATGCAGTGGTACATATTGACACATAACCTGGTTATAAGGGAGTGATGGAGAGCACTTGAAGGACACTGAAAAAGTTGGAAGTTCAGAAAGAAATTGAAATGTAAAGTGGTGATTAAGATTAGAAAGAAACAAAGGAGTGGTAGAAAGGTTTGTGTTGTACAGAACAGAAACATACCTGGGTCAACCAGTCACCTGTGCCGGTACCATGAACCGATGCAAAAAAACAAAACAAAAAAAACAGTTTACTGTATTAATTCAACACACCTCCACTACATCCTGTCCAGCCTTTCAGGTCCCATTTCTGTGCCTTTCCCCGACCCTTCCAAAAAAAAAAAAAAGAATAAAAAGAATAATAATAATTTCCTTTTCTTATAAACTGTAACAGACTCTTTGATACAAATGTGTTATAGAACTCTTTTTTTAAACTTTTAAACTGTTGTAAACTCAGTTGCTGCCGCTTAGAACCCACACAGACCATGACGTGCTCAGGTTTGACTACAAATGCAACAGAGGCTTTTAGAAGCCAGCACTGCATCAGACATCAGGACTGGTCCACACAACACTTTACAGCTGGGGCAGTTGCCCCTCTCATCCTTCTCTAGAATGGGACAGAGGTTAATAAAGTGATAGTGCGTATGAGGTGACAATGGAAAATGGAGTTACCAGGTGATGAGCATGATGAGGATTGGCTAACAATGAAAGTGCTCATCTGTTTATGATCTTATATGTTTCATTAAAGAAATATGGATTTATAAACTACTACCACTTCCAACTACTACCTTTCTTTCACCTCCACTAACTACCTTGATGATAGCAAGCTCAGATGCTCATAAGCCTAGTACTTATTATACAGCAGGAACTTCTCATTGTTACATTTGTTAATACCTGTTATGTACTTCACAGATAAAGATTCTAGTTGTCTACTGATGTACTATGTTCTTCATCTGTAAATATGTTGTAAGTAATTTCTATGTTAAATTGTTAATCACTATGTAATCCAATGTAACTACTGTCTGTTTATTTTACTGTGGAGCTTTTCTCCCCGGGCCTCCACTGAAAATGGACCCACGTCCAGTCGGACACTCCCGGTCAACAAATTTAAATAAATAAATAAATAATAAAGAAGTTATAAGAGTTTGATTACTTAAAATTCTCAGTGGAGTTTGTCTACAGTTTGTGGTTCATTTTTCCTGATTTTAAGGACTCTTAGCAATCAGTTTCATTCCTAATAAAGTACCAGTTTTCCTCGCGGTGTAATATTTTTCCTTTTGGGTGGGAAATGTCTTACCTCCAAGGCTGTAAAGCTACTGCACCTCATTACAAGCATCTGTTTATTATATATAGATATATGCATTGCTGCAGTTTGAAATTGTACTTAGTTCTCTGTGACACACAGTAAATAAACAGGAGTTAATACAATGTAAGCCCAGTTCAGAAAAGTTGTTCCAAGGTGTACACCTCATGGTGCCCACATCTGATTCAGAGACAGCCATACCATGGTGCTGCAACATAAAGATGTGCAGTACCATGATAGGCTGTCTCTGTTGCCATAGTGAATGCTAATGAGGCATTTTCGTGCACAGGCATATGCCAATTAGCCACGTGCTCTCCCTTGGAACTGTCTGTGGTAAGACATTCATCGAGCCATGCTTCATAAGATGACATGATTGTTCTTGATTAATCACTTTAATGAACACAGCCAAAAGCTTGTGTTAATCCATCATGGTAGATATAGGTGCCAGAGCTTTACTCAACAGGTATTGAAGGATGCATGCAGATGTGTATGTGAGGGGCTGCATGGGTGAGTGTAGGTTTGAGAATATGTGCCTGCCTGAGAGGTAGCAGTGTGTGTGTGTGTGTATGGGGGGGGGGGGGGTAGAGAAACATCTATCTATTTCAATACATACTTCATAGAATGCATAGCAAAATTAACCTCAAACTCAATTAACACATCCCTTTCCATGAAGATAACTTCCCCCACATTAGTCCATAGAACATTTCTTTCAGAAAAGACATCTAACTGCAACCTCTCTGATACACATACAGAGAGCTCCACACACTTTATCTTTCAGCCAGTTTCTATAACTCTCATAAAAAAACATTTTACATAATCTAAAACCTTGTTTCTTCTCAGCCGGCACCCTTTCCCTGGAATACATAAATCTAGCTACAGATGCAATAGCATACCCAATCAGAATTCTCTTTAATAGATCAATAACAGAATCAGGTTTCCCTAACTTGTAGAAAATGGTGCATATTATTCCCTTACATAAAGGACATAGGACTAATTACATTACAAAATTCTTTCCCATTGTGATCCTGTCTACCCACTGTAAAATCTTTGAAAGATGTATACATCAACAATTTATTCACTGTCTCTTTCAAAATTAGCTAACCAACAATGCGCACCATGGATTTCAGCCAGAAAAAAACACCTCAATTAAAGCCGCAACTCTAATAAACTTGTATCTGCAGTATTTCTAGATCTATCAAATGCCTTTGACATGGTCTCTCACATTAAACTTCTCAATCAGTTTTCCACCCTAGGTCTGTCATCTCCATGTATTAAACGGTTCTCTACCTACCTTGCCAATAGGCAACAAGCTGTTAAATGGCAAGGATCCATCTCTGCATACCTTCCCACTTCCACATAAGTCCCACAATGATCCATCCTTGGCCCTCTACTATTCAATATTTTTATCAATAACCTACCTTCATCTTCTTGTGAGGGCACCTTCATCAGTTTAAAGTCTAATAAGTCAGACATTTCACAAAGCAACAGAACTATCTTCAGCTTTCATACCTACAGACAGTATGAATACAGCTTTGAGTCATAAGGATGCAGACTCACAAGTCATTACTGCTCACTGAGACTGCATCTAAAAGTGCTAATGTTTTAGTAAAAGATGACTACTGTCAGACAGAAATAAGCAAGCTTAATAAACTGGATATGAATAGGGTGATAGCTAACTATCCTTCTGGATCCAGGATTCATGATGTAATATGGGGTCTTAGAGCCCTCCATCCTAACAAGTATGATTATGACCTGCTGGTAGTCCACACTGGGGTAAATGACATTAGGCAATCTACTCAGGAGGATATGCAGAAGGATATGACTAAGCTTATTTTGCATGTGTCTGAAGCCAAAAAGGCAATGATCTCATTCTAGGGGAACACAGTATGTATTGGGATGAGAGGGCTGGCATGCCTTCCAGCTTTGTGAGGGATGATCTGCACTTCTCCTACCAATCCAAACAGGAAGAAAAGAAACCACAAAATCCAAGGTGAAGCAAACACAGGCAGGAAGTAATAAATCTCTCTAAATAAACTGTGTGGATTTACTACTTCCTGCCTCCATTTGCTTCACCTTGGACTTCTCCTACCAAGACTTTCACATTCTGGATAAGTCCTTGCTTCCATTTACTTTTTCAGATTGGCCTCATCTGATGGACATTACTAACATATTAATGTGCCTCTACTTAATGCCAGGAGTCTTAAAAATTGCCCCTGCTGGAAGTTCTTCTGAAACTTGAATACATTCATGTACATGTAGTTACAGAGATGTGCCTTTAGAGCAACGAAAGCTCTCCCTCTTTTCCCTAATATAGTGACCATCATATCTTCAGACCTACTGGCAAATGTGGGGGGAATATAAGAATTTGTCAAGGAAAGCCTAACCTCAGAACAGATTCCTTGGAACATGACATTTGAACTCCTTGAAATCTAAATCACAATAAACAATACTAATTCTGACTTCACAGCTAGTTACAGAACACTTTCTATATGTTCCAATCGGAGCATTATAGCAATCTTAAACACATTAGCTGAAATCTCCTTTAAATCCAGCACCTGTTACTGGGGAACTTTATTTAGCAATACATTGGCTGACCTACGATAGACTACCATTGTCTGGCATGGCCAGTGCTTTTTAAACATTACAAATGCTAACTTTCTTTTACAAATGGTTAACCATCCTAGGGGGGTCTCAATAGCCTTGATTTAGTTCTCATAAATATGGCCACTTCTAGTACAGCTCCATATATATCACCATGTTTTATTAAATCTGACCATAAACGAGTGCCCTTTTCCTGCAAAACTGGTGGTATTTCCCTTGTAAAAAAGCTCTGTGCTTAGGGACTTCTCAAAAGCAAACATTTTGCAGTTACTTAATGGCCTAAATTCAGTCTTTCTTCATCATACTCTGATAGATCCTATTGCTAAAATTGCTGCCTATGCCTATGACTTACATTTCCACTTCAATAGTAGTGCTGATAGGACAGTCCTTATCCACACAAAATATAATGAGGACATTTAAATACAAAACACTATGGAGGAATGCCTGTAGAAATAAATTATATAATGAGAGAAGATCTTATTCTGCATACCTTAAGAGCCTAGTTAAGCAAACTAGAGCTAAAGTGAATCTTTAAGAAGCTCAACGCTGAGGGTGAACTTAAAATATCCACAACCACCCCCCCCCCAAAAAAAAATACCTTAGATACCTGGTGAAAGGAACTAAACCTTTATTAGCAAACGATTAAGACATGTTGGTGTGACAGATTCATCTCCCATCATATGCCTCACCTCTAAAACAAACTTCTATTACATGCCAAGCAGAGTAGCATCCTTGTTGTCTTCAAGATAAACCAAGTTAATTGGATGGGACATCTCAAATTCTCCCCCACTCAATCTTTTGTTACCCTGCTTGAGGCTAAAAGGAACTTTTGATTACAGCTGATTGGATAAGCATGGTAATGGTCTGCAGACTGATTGCCTATTACTTTTTCCTACAAACTTATGAAACTATAATCTTCATCTTTTTTAATGTTGAGCAGCAAGTCGGCTTTAACTCTTTCTTTAACACCATCAATAGGTTCTGCAACTCTTAATCACTTTCAGCAATCAAAGTGGTGCTGCTTGCATATTTAAGAGTATTAATATTTAATTATAGCAGCTTTGATTCAGGCATTTCCTTCATCTAACCTTTATTCATTACATTTTCATCATAAGCCCCAATTACATAAGGACCATTTATTCAAGTCCCAAATACCCAACGACCACATACTTATGCCACAGTTACCTAAAGAGCACTTACTCAAGCCATAGTACCACTTAGTTAAGCCCCAGTTACATAAGGACCACTTACTCAAGCCCCAGTTACCTATGGACCACTTACTCAAGCCCCAGTTACCTAAGGACCACTTACTCAAGCCCCAACTCTCACCAAACCTGATCTCACTATTTACTGTTTTCAAAGTGAAACTACTGGCAGTTTGGTTTATAAGACAGCACTTACAGGAATTTCTTGATTTTGGAAGATTTCTCCCTTCTTTATGTTTGAACATCTGCAGAGTTGGTGTATATACTTTCAGCAGTGGTGTGAAAAGGGTAGCCTCCTACAAAAAAATCTCATTTTTACATTTCATTGTTCCATTAGAAGGATGCATTTCAAGCATTTAAGTTCAGTAAACTGAGTCCTCAAAAATGTAAACATCAGAGATAAGAACAATCTCACTTAGCATTGCAGGGGATATATTCAAGTAAAACATCAGATAAAATCTGTCCAACATGATGCCAGGGCATTTCTATGGGCTAGGTTTGTAAAGGCTCAGGGGCCATTAGCCTAGTACATACCTATAAAGCTATGAACATAGTAACCCAAACAGACTAGAATACTTTTGTCTATTCAGAATGAATAAATGCAGCCAGCTATTCTTCCATATATAATGAATAATTACATGATTTGTTATGTAAATGCAACTATCTAATATTCATTTTCTTAGATTTCAGCATATAAGCTACAGAGATAGTGCTCTTATTATCTGGAGGCTGGTCAGTATTCAAATTCATTTGCCAAAGCAACTCCTTCTTCGATTAGAAATTAGTCCAGTCCCCCCACCTGGGTTGCATTTAACCTTTTTTAGTATAAAAAATACAAACTTACTGAAATCAAGGCACACAATCACATATCTAACCAACACATTGCTCTTATCCTGCCTTTAATAGCATAAATATGGTGATAAAACCTTACTTTATGTCATTTCTCAGATTTTCCTCTATAAAATGCAGAACAGAATGAACAGTTAGCCATATATACAGTAACTCTGCTTGGTGGTACAATAATACTAAACTTTGTAAGGCAATATTATAAGTTTATCTCCTACAGACACATAAGGGCCTGTATTAATAAACCTACAATGCTTACATGCCCTATATCTTCAGCGTCAGTGTAGGTAATATCATTCACATTCAGCTCAGCACATTACTGCTTTATTTTTTTGAGATTAAGAACATAATTGAAAAAGTACTTGCTATTGTCTTTGGCTTGAGTAGCTATTTTATGTATATAGAGATATAAATTATAATTTGTAATCCTAAAACTAATTCACTGCTGTTTAAGTTGATAGCTTTTCTGTCTGCTGTATTTGACAGAATCAGAAAAGCTGATTGACTTTTTGAAAGATGGACATAATACGAGCTTGGAGAATATGCTCTTTCCTTGGTATTGTGCATTCTCAAAGTTGGTATATCTAATTAGTAGGGGTATGGGGATGCAGAGTGGCTTTCCTATACAAAAAAAAAATATTTAGTTTTTAATTTGAATGCTCTGAAGTTACGTCAAAGCACTGACGTACCCTGAATTGAATGATGTTTTACTAGTTGACATTTTTGTGACATTTAAGCTGTCAGTATGTTGAAGTTTTGATAAATACGATCAAAAGTGCTACTGGCGAAGGAAATGAATGAGCGAATGCTAAAACACTCATAGTTTATTAGAAAACTGCAGTTTAAAATGCCATAAATGCCTTACAATAAAATTTAGCGTTTTCGTCCATATAAATCAGACTTCTTCAGATGTGTAACCTAAACCTCATAATAATTATTTTATATTTAACCTATAAACCAAGAACCAATACATTCAAAATTCCAATTAAGGAATGAACCAATGCTTGATTGGAATACATGAATATTCAAACAACCTCATGGATATTTAATTATTCAACATTCCCATCGTGTTACTACTACATTATCTTTCCTAGCCATTCCATATAATAATTCATAAACATTATAAAATTAAACATCAATTCATTTAAAATCCAATAAATACTATGAAATAAAACCAGAGTCTGTATAAAATATACTTAAAATGTATATATAAAATACACTTTTAAGAATTTAATAGCATGTGAATTGGTTTTAAGTTTCTTTTAACAGATCATTGTGAATAAAACAGTGACACCTTCAGTCAACTAAGAATATTACATTCATTAAACAACATTCAAAGCTTAGCAGCCTTCAATTTTAAAAGTGGCATAACAGAAATAAAATCATTTAACCCTGGGTGTTTTCCCGATTCTAGGGTTACTTGCCACCATAATTCTCTGTATTCTATTTGTTCCTCCCATGGGCCACCCCTTATATCTTTATTAATTTGCTCAAGTACTGTGAAATAAAATTTACAACCATCGCATTTCTTAGAATGTTTAAATAGGGCGTTAGTCTCCTTACCCTTCAGCATGTCATAAACATGTTCATAAATTATTCTTTTTAGGGTTCTTTCTGTTATCCCCACATAAAAAGATTTACATTTATGACAAACAGCTAACTATACTAACCCCTTTGAATCACAATTGTAATACCCTTTACTTCTAATCAACTTGTTCCTACACTCAAGATAAATTTCCTTGGTGTTCATGGTGTATTCACATTGATTACAATGTCCACATTTGTATGTACCTTGTTTTGTTTTGCCCCCTGTATATATTTGCTTCTTTTCTTTATTTTCTAAAATATTCTTTATACTACTTGCATTTTTGTACACTACTTTAAAATCTAATCCTCCAACACCCTCCAAATCAGTAAGGGAAACAAATATACTCCATTCCTTCTGAAATACATTTTTAACCTTATTATTTATTGCATTATATTCCAAAACCAAAGCTTGATGAAAATTATTAACAACATCTGAGTCTTTTCCTATTACATTATTACTATTGTCACTATTCATTCTATCACCCTTAATTGTTTTAAATTTGTTTTCTCTACCATTTTCAACTTCTTTCCTAATATTTACTACAAATTCCTTAGGGTAGCCTCTTTCAACAAACATTTTCTCCAATAAATCACATTCAATTTTGAAATCACTACTAGCACTGGTCATGCGGCACCCTCTTACAAATTGTCCCTTCACTATATTTCTCTTACAATGTGAAGGGTGTGCACTTTTAAAATGAAGAAAAGAATTTAAAAAAGTGGGTTTTCTATAAATACTAGATTATAATTTATTATTCTTTTTGTAAATCTCTAAATCTAAATATTGTAGGGTGTTGTATGACATCTGATTATTAAATTTAAGAAATTTGTCGTTTTACTAATGTATTTATTCCATGAATTTTTCAAACATTTCTCTACTGGCTGTCCAAAAAATAACTATATTGTCTAAAAACCTTTGATACAAAATCCAGCAGGATTTAAATTTTGAATTCAATACACAAGTTTCCTCCCATCTTGCCAAAACCAAGTTTGCAAAAGTGGGGGCACAAACTGCTTCCATGGCTACTCCTTGTGTTTGTTGAAAAAATTCTCCATAAAATACCAAAAAATTATTTTTTAAAACCATGTCCATTAAACATACACTTGCTACTTTTTCTTTATGAGATAATTGCCTATCTTCAAAAATAATTTCTTCAAACATATTCATTCCTTATAGGTACCATATAGATGAAAACGAATCAACTATGTCTATAGCGACAAAAGATAAATCATCAGAATATAAATCTGGGGTTATCTCTCTTAAAAAATCCCATGAATATTTAAGCATAACTTTTCTACTTGTCCAGACATGTTTTACCTTAGTATCTACGTATTTTGCCAAAGGGAAGGTTTTAGAACCATCAGCAGATACTATAGGTCTAAAGGGTGGGTCTTCAGATTTCTTATGTATCTTTGGAATTCCAAAGATTGTAGGGACCTTAGGTTTTTGCACATTCAAATAATCAAACTTTTTTTATCAATATTGCCTTCTTGTAACAAGTCCATGAGGTTAATTTCTATCTTATTAAAGGCCAAATCAACCTCATTTCTAGAGACACAAGAATATTTAGATTCATCCCTAAGAATCTGATTCATCTTACCTTCATATAGTATATTATCCATTATTACTACCCCCCCACCCTTGTCTGGTTTCATTATTCTAACATTCATATCACATTTTAATTCTTGTAATATTTACCTTTCTTTCTTGTTTAAATTTGTCCCATATTTAATATTACTCTGAGCATTTCTAATTTCCATCTCCATAATTTTTTCTAAATTCTTAAGTTGCACATGCATAGGGAGATTATATGTAGTCTTTCGTTTTAAAAGCTGATCATTATTTTTGCCTATACTAATAATTTCTAAATTCACTTTTCTTAAAAATAACTTAATGTCTAATAACGTCCTAGTTAAATCTCCCTTAACATAAGGAATAAATTTGAGTCCCTTGCTTAAAAGGTTGAAATGTTCCTCACTAAGTGTAATATTACTAAAATTGTAAATTGAAAAATTATTGTACGTGTTCCTAACCCCTTCAACTACTATCTTGCTACCATTGTCTTGATCATAAGTGTGGGGGGGGGGTACCACTATCTAGTATCTCCCCCCCCCATTTGAAAATATTCATGTTAAGTGTCCATTTTTATTGTATTGCCTCTCTGATCTAGGCAGGGATGGAAAATCCTGATAATAATCCCTTTCCTGATACCTTTGTTCATTATTAACATTATCTTCTTCCATCTGTCTATTTAAACTATTTTTATTGTAATACTTATATGTTGGCTTGGGGTAACTAATATTATTTTGATACTCTTGTACATCCCTCTTTAATTTTTTCATTTTCCTATTAACCAATTCACCACATTTAACATCAATTTCACCCCTAATTTTAAAATATTTATCTTTCTCTTCACCAATACCAAAAAAAGGTTCTCTTTAATACATGAATCCAACTCATCTATTTCATTCTGTAAATCTTCTTGCAGTCTAATGTTCTCTTTAAGTTAAGTCAAAGCATTGACATACCCTGAATTGAATGATGTTTTACTAGTTGACATTTTTGTTGACATTTAAGCTGTCAGTATGTTGAAGTTTTGATTACTTCAGTAGAACTCTCTCTCTCTCAATATATATATATATATATATATATATATATATATATATATATATATATATAAATATATATAGCTGTATGTGTACATGGGTCCCATGAACTTTGTCGAACACTACTTTGGTGGGCATCTGTTTAGTCAACCCAATTTGGTTGACTAAATAGATGGCAGACAGAAGTGTGAGATGAACAACCCCAGGGTAGGGGAATATACCAATTCCCTGGAGATTGTGTGATGTTGGAGTTAGAATACATAATTAGCAGGGGGTGAAGGAGTGCTTGTCCCATACAAAAAAAACATTGCTTTCATTGGTGTTATTTTGGGTGGGGGACTTGCATGCATGAGAATTAATTCTCAGCACATTTGTAGTGGTGTGTCAACATATATAATGTTGATCAATATGGGTCGACATTATGCATGTCAACAAAATTAGCATTCAAAGGATTAAAATAGACCATATATTTATCTATATATCTACATATATATATATATATATATATATATATATATATATATATATATGCATACACACACACACACACATATATATATATAAAAATCAAGATGTATGTATACGTATGTATATAGAGAAAGAGAGAGATACAGTCAGATAACTATAGCTACATATGTGTGTAAAAAAAGATAAAAATATATGTGTGTGTCTGTATATACACACACTACTACACTATTTTCAGTGTAGCAGCTTCATTATGAATTGGTCTGTACCATTTGGAGTATAGTGATTTAATATTTCTCCCTATACACTTAATGTGTTATATTGTTTTTGAGTGAAAATCCTCATACTGGTCCAGCTGGAACAATGCTCTACCCTTATAAACAAACTTAAGTTAAAGAATGATTTAATGAATGAATGAATGAATAAATGAATTAATAAAGAAAGAAATAAACTGTATATTTAAATGCCATAATAAAAATCAGAAAATTATGATAAGTATGAAAAAAGGAATTGGTTTTCATTTGCAGTTGCTTTAGCAGTAGTCAATAATGAGATTTTTTTATTATAAAAGTTACTGCATGATGTAAAGCTATGCCAGACTGATACACAAAGCTGTAATTAGACATGAAGCATGCAATGAATGCCAAGCAATGCTTTCTGGCCAGTTTAAGGAACAGATGCCAAAAGAATCAATTGGTTTTGACATTGCACCAATGAGCGAAATGGCAAAAATATAAAAAAAGTTTAACAGCTTGGAAATCAAGAGGTTTATCTCTGAGATTCATTGATCATAAAATTAATGTTAGCTTAATATCCACAGACAGAGGGTAGGCATTCCACAGAAAATGTAATTTTCCACTCCTAATAGCAATGACTGGAGATATATGGTTTACTTCAGAAAAACATGCAGTAATCCATGTATGGCTGTATTATTCAGTGTATCTCATAACTAAACCCTTTAATGCCAGCCACTGGTTTATTTCTCGTTTGAATTCAAAATACATTCAAAGGATAGCAAATTATATTTATCAGCTTGAATTAGTACTTTTAAACTGCCTAAAAAGGTACACAATACAGATAAAAAGTAATATCAAAATCCCCATAAACAGCTGCTGTGTAGAAAAGGTAAAATACAATTGCTTCCAACATGTCATAGAAGTACAATGTCACCACTTTTAGCTTTTATAAAAAAATGACAATCTGCGTGCATACGTTCTTGGGCACAGACAGAAATATACTCAAGGCAGTTACCATGAACGTGGAGATCACTGGCAGTTAATGCAGAGAATCAAAGTTCAGATCAAAGTACTTTCTGTAATAACAGCAAAGGGCTTGATTGCTTCTACTTTATATGTCTGCTAGGTCACTCTAAGCAAGTCACACAACCAGATGGTGTTCCTGGGTAGCTGCTAAATTAGGACACTTCCGTCCAATGGGTTTACTCAATTAGTAAATATATAAAATACAACTGTAGGGTCTTGCAAATATAAGAGAACAGCTACACTTTCTAAATAATGTAATCCATTTACTGATGAAGCATTGCAAAGAATTATTCCTGTCATATGATAGATATTACTTGTGGTATGACAAACAAAGATTTGCTTTAGGATTCCTGCAGATGGTTCTTCAAAGAGAAAAAAAAGCCATTTGCATTCTGAATACACTGATAGATATTTAAATATTTCTTTAAATAATTTAATCATTTTGTTTATAGTGCCCGAGGTCTCTTCCTGTTTTCAGATGAAAATGTAGTCTGTTAAACTTAAAAGTCTGCTGATGTATGCATGTTCACAAAGACCTTGCAGCCATAAATAAACAACCATAATCTTCTGCATACAAGAGTTCTTTAATCTGAAGAAGCATGCAATGTTATAGGCTTTAACTTCTTTATCTATCTTTATTTATTTCATTGTGATTCAATTTGAAGAAAAGTATAACCCAGATTGATTTTATCTTCCAATTATACAAATGAAGGACACATAACTGGAAATGTACAACAAACAGAACATCTCTCATGAGATCCTGCCTACCAAACCTGTAATAGGGCTTCATTCTGCAAAATTTAATGTCTTGTTAATTCCTGTTTGTTTTTGGGAAGAAAATGCAAACTGCACCTAATAATTTGTTTCTTTAAAAGAAGACAGACCTCTCAAAAATTGTAAAGAATTGTATTACAGATAACACATAAGTGCAGTTTGGTAAATCTCCACCTCTATAGTTCATAGTATCAAGCATAACTGTTAAACAAACTACTTCAGCCTAGTCTGTTCCATTATATACTCAATCCATTCTTGTCTTCTGAACATTCCAGTCTGCAATCAAAATGACTGAAACTAGAATGGGCATGTTAAGCCAGCTGATTTGACAGTGGATGCTCATGCACATACGCACATGTCTAAACATGTGCATGCACAGACACTCATATACACACAAGTTCGTCGCTATTGCTCATATCCAAAGTGCTCAAAACACAACTGCACAGTAGTGTTGCTTGTAGCGCTCTGTAAGTCCATGTTCTCTTCATTTTGTACTGACAAAAGCAGAAAAAGCATTCTTGCTGGAAGGGAGGTGCATCCTCATAATATGTTTGTGGGGCTCTTCCAAACGAATTACTTCATTATTCTGGCTTTACTTCTCTACTCACTCTGACCTCACACCCACTTATTTTATTATTCTCACCACAAGGTCATTCTAATGCAAGGACTGATTAGTTAAAACAGAAACAATACTGTTTTGCCATTTCTTCATGATTCTGCAACTTGCCAGTAAACTTTACTGATTCAAGTTGAAAAGAAGCATATCACTACAGGGAGCGGTGTACAATAAGGAAATCCTGTTTCATGTTTCTTGAACCTGAAAATAAGTTCCACTTGCAAACACACATACACACAAGTATGACAATCAAAGGTGGCAACAAATCATATCATCAGTAAAAGCATATACTGTAGTCGCACAATAATGGGGCTTGCACCAAGATATTGTCACACAGTGTGGATTGAAACATAAGAAAATGCGGATGGACCAAATCCAACTGTCTTCTGAAGTCATCTGGTTCCTGAAGCTACCTGTGCTCCACTGCCTATTACGAGGTTACATCTTCTAAAACATATCTCCTAAGTCTTTGAATCTTGACTTATGACACAGGCAATGTAATCCCGTGAACTATCACCTATTCTGAGAAAGAAGAATTTCATCTTCCAGTCTTAAAACATTTACTTTCTACCTTTTTCCCTATCCCCTTTTCCATTTCAGTTTCTCATTCATTGTCATCTGCTACCTCCAATATCCCTTTTAAAATGAAGGAAGCCTATCTTCCGGTCTTTATATTTATGTATATAAATTTGGTACAGTATTGAAAGTCTGGGACTCCATATAGACAGTAATGTGAATCTGGTACTTTTAGGGCAAAAACAACAAAATATCTATACCTATATCTAGATCTATATCTGTATTTATAGCTACACCTATACCTAGTCTTTCTCTCTCTCTCTCTCTCTATATATATATATATATCTATCTATCTATCTATATATATATATATATATATATATATGTATATACATACACACACACACACACACACACACATATATATATATATATATATATATATATATATATATATATGTGTGTGTGTGTGTGTGTGTGTAATAAACTGAAAAACACTCTAGCACACATATGCATATAATCACATTTTGCAGGAGGCAAACCCCTCTTTTTAGTATGGGGGTACTACAATGATCACGCGCTCACTGATTATATCTATAAAACTTAATTTCCTGTAATATGGAGAATGGGAATTCTCTGAACTACAGCGATTTTGGTCTTAGAAGATATTTTCCCCCAGTCACACTTAAGTGTGTGTGTTTCTTGGATGAAATCACAATGGACAATTGTTTGAATGACAGTACATTCACTACTCAAACAAGATGAAACAAAGACAGAGGGATTACTTACAGGAGAATCCAAAAGAACATCAGAGGACTAGACAGTAATATTATAGCAATCCAATACAAATGTGCTAAAATCTATGAAATTAAATGAATGCATGGTAATATAAAATGCACAATGCATTTATCCAATCACTGCAAGCACCTTTGTCGATACAAAATATCAAGCAATAATAAAAACATTTCGAAAGATATTTAAATGGTAAAACCATTGAATCATATACTTTTGAGTACTTATTCAATGTTTGATACTTTACAATACTGAAAAATGTTAGAAACCTTCTTATGTTGAAACAAAATTAGAAGAGTACTTTTGTAATTCTTGTGTTTCCATTTCACAACATATAAAACCCATCCTCACTTCACATTCTTATATTCACTTGATTTCCTGCATTCAGCAGAAGTCATTTGCCATGAGTTAACTTTAAGTTACAAATAGTTCTTCATATTACTGCATTAATATTCAAATTAATAACAATTTTACAACTCTTGCACTTCTGTACAGGCCTACTGGCAACATTCCTCTTATTTCTATTTCTGATGGCTTATGCCTGTTCACATCTTCTTCATTGTTTATTCTAACTTGTTTTCCACAGGAGATACATCAGACTGGGGCAACTTGACTAAGAGTATGATATTTTTGGAGAAAGAGGTGATATGTCCTGTTTCTATAATGCCCATGCCTTTATTACATGGGGAAAGCTTTAAAAACTAAGCAATGTGATCACTGCCACCCACTTCTCCTAGGAGTGAGCAACTGCATTCCAAGGTATTACAAGCTTAGAAAATCAATGTTATTCCTTTTACATACTTGATTCTTCACTAGGCAAAACCACATTTAGAAGTTTTGAATTAAAAGGAGTTTAACTAATCCAAGTATTATTTTTTATGAAGACAGTTAATTCAATTTCCATTCACATGTTTTAAGATTTGTGGCTATAATGTTTGAAATGCTACATAACTATTTCTTACCTTGGATTTTTCTAACTGTGCTCTCACCAAGCCAGGCTCAGCTGCAGGAGGTGGTTGAGATTTTAACCAGATCTCACTAGTTATAACTGCTTGTTCAAGTTGTTGCAGCAAGGAATAGAAGGCAAGAATTTTGTTTTGATGCAAAAGCCAGGATATCCTTTCACTCAGCAACTGACAAAACTCAATCCAACGGCTGTTAAGCTGTTCTGTTGTCTGTTTGACATCTTCTGACACGTGACCTTCTGATAAAGGCAAGGAAAGAAAAAAAAATAACTGGGATCTATTAAAAAAGAGTATTAGTTCTAAACTGTTAAATAAAACGTAGAAATTCATTGGCCAAAGTTTAATTTAATAAACAATGAGGCTTTTTAAACAATTATTGAAACTGAATGTATATTTTGCCATGTCTGGACAAAAGTTACCCAAAGGCAAATGTACCGATGTATTTTTGCCTAATTGTCCAAGGCAAACGTTTTGGAAATGTGTACAAAATACTTTTTCCTGTTAGCAGACAGCTAGCAATTTCATGCAGAGGTCTACAGTTTCTTATGCAGGCCAAAATGGGCATTTTGGATGTAAAATCACAAATAACATTTATACACTCTCCAGAACTTATTTTATTTTAAATATATAGGTTTATCCTTTTAGACAGAATCCATTTATAGGAGGGATCTGGACTGGAAAGCCCCATCTTCTAAATAAACCACAGCAGAGATGTGAGTAGATAGCCCCATTGTGAAAATAAAAGACTGACATCACTTCCTTGTTATTTTAGAAAAAGGAAAAATAAAAATGCTTAAAATTAGAATTAAAGCAATAGTAATAAACAGTCTAAAACTTCAGATGTTAATTTCTCTTCTGTAAAAGTAGTGAAAAAATACATTCCAGCCGACTTAGTCACCAGACTAACTCATCTTTTATTTATGATAAACACCTGGACTTCAGAAGATCAACTTTTCAGACAGAAACATAGGTAGTATCAACAGTGCTTGAATAGGGTTACTACGTTTTCCAGAAAGCTCTTATTATTCACCCACAATTAAAGCACGTTTTTATATAGAAACCGGACGAATTTCAAATATAGGGTATTACTATATAATCATAACTGAAAAGTTCATCTGATGAGGTTCAGTTGGCGGAAGAAAGCACTTATCTAAAATAAAAGTTGAGATCTTCCATATTCAAAGCCTGCTCAAATTTATTTCTTTAGTACTATTATAGAAGAGGAATTTACATCTGAAGTTTTGAAAAAAAAATAAAAACAAAACACTTTAGATCATCATTAATCAAAGCCAGACTACATTTTATTAAGTCCATTTTCCTTCAAAACCAATGTGAAAAGTTGATCTAACGAAATCCAGTTGGCTGACAAAAGCTCTTACCATAAATAAAGCTAAGTTTGGTCAGTGACTAAGTCTGCTTGAGTATTTCCGTAATACTTTTATAGAAGAGCAATTAACAAATGAGGTTTTGGACTGTTCATTACTGTTTCTTTTAATTCTCAGTTTATGAGTTTTTATTTTTTCTCAAATAATAAAGAAGTGAAGGCAGTCTGCTATTTTTACAATGGGGACTGCTATCTCCTCACGTCTGTTCTGGTGTATGCATTTGTTCATCATGTTTTTCGCTCTTGGTATATAAAACATTCTTGGATGTGAGATGGATTTATCAGATCCACTGTATATCTTTGTTGTTTGACTCTCCTCTTAAAGAAATGGAGTAACACTTTAAGCACATAAACATCAACAGGATACAAGTAGTTAAATGTAATATTATTAGTAACAGTGAAATAATTTTTGCTAATTGGTACACATTATGTATATACCTAATTATGTATGAAATAAATGAAAATGCAATTAAAAGTACAATGTAGAACTAATATAAACTAAGAACACAAAAACAAATTAGTTTTTCTAGGAAAGAGTTCATAAAATGGAAAAATAGTACGTCAGCTCGTTTTCCTACAAGCTGAACAACTTTTGTTTTGGTGATAAGTCACTTAAGTATGTATTAACTCTATAAATTTGTCTACAAACATCCCATGAAAACTTAATACGTTTAGAATCACAGAACTCACTATACTCTTACACCCCAAGACTTGTTCACACAGTTAGTACAGATCAGCTTTCTCTTGAGTTTGCATGAGTAGAGTGGTTAGAGCAGGATTTTTTTGCAGTAACTTTAAACTAATCTATGCATACACAATAATATATAGTACCTGTATGTGAAATTGACACAGTTAATGTGTAGTATAGTCATTTGATTGTGTGTTAATGATGTGAGGTTTCTGCAAAACTGATGACCCTACTTTAAGCACTATTGAATGTATTACCTATGTCTCTGGACAGGCTTCCGATCCCTGTACTTTAGTAAATGAGTTTAGAAGAGAGCAGGATACGTGCTAATATTGTTCTTTTGTCTAGTGTCAGAAATTGCTTTACTTTTGGAAAAGCCGCCAGTTTACAGTAGGTGTCTTCGATGATTGCATTAATGTGTTCAATGAAAGAAAGCCTCAGTTAACAACCTAGTACACTAATAAACTACTAATTAATCGTAAGAAAATGAATGTCATGGTCTTTGCCTCAGCCAAGAAATTACCCACGGTTCCTCCTATTCTCTTAACAGATCTTAATGGGAGCACAATACGTAATGTCACTGAACAGAGGTACGTAGACCTAACACATGGCCGTACCATTTTCTTTTGTAAACATACAAATTTTGTAAACTATAAAGTCCCTGTTTTATTAAAACTGTATTAACTGACATGGTTTAAATCCACAGAAAGTAATCCAGTAGTGCAAGGCTTCAGTGCCTTCCATATATTTAGATCATCAGTCAGGGACAACATTTAGAGGAGTCTCAATTTATATTAGCGGCATCCGTGGTGGTGCAGCAGTAGCATTGTTGCCTCACAACAAGAGGTTCTCCCGTTCAATTCTCGGCTGTAGTGCAGGGAGTGCCTTCTGTGTGGAGTCTGCATGTCCTCCCCGCGGTTGGGTGAGCATTCGAAAGACATGCGTAAATGAGCGTGCCTTCGTTGAAGGCTGAACGTCAAGCTGGCACCTCGGTGTTCGTGAAAGTCTACTGCCAATCATTAGGGACCGGAGTTCTGCTGTGGCAACCCCTAACCGGGAAAAGCCAAAAAGACAAACAAACAAGCATAACTCTACTTTGGTCAAATGGGATGCTGTGCTGGAATTTATCCACACGCAAACCACCACAGACAAAGTCCCATGCCATATCCTAGCAAACTATAGGTCACTCTCTATGTGCCTCGAATCCCATAGCTCATACCTAGACCAACTGAAGAAATGTAGCATTAAACCAAATACTCTTTTCATGGGAGATTTTAACTACCCCTCTAAAGACTATGAAACATAAACTGCCTCATACTCACAGGCACAACAATTCTGATGTTATTAACACAAAACTCTTGACCAGATAGTGCGCACACCCACTAAAGTTTCAAACAAAAAACAATTCAACCAACCAATAAAACAAAAACCTCAGCACTATCCACAAATGGCTTTATTTAAAATAAAGCCATTTGCAGATACCACTGAGGTTTTTATGTTTTAGAAGTTCAAACACAATGGACCTGGTACTCATCAATATGGAAGAACAGTGGCCCCTCCCCTCAGTGTCATCTTCTCATTGGTGAGGTCAGATCACAAAGCTGTCTCCTTTGAAATAAAGGGTAACCCCCAGCAAATCCTGTAACATTTAGAAACTATTCCAAAAGAAAGACTACATCCTATTAAGGGGCAGTACAACCAAGTAAAAGACTGTATAGAGGCTGCTGCACATAGTAGAAGTAATCCTGAAATAAACTCTACAAACAAACCACACTGGTGGAATTCTAACCTTATCAGGGTATAGAACAAAAGGAAACAAGTCATGACTAAAATCAGGAAGAGCCAGTTTGATAATTATAGAAGAAATGGTGGTGAATGGTGCAACTTTCACTGAGCACAGCAACTCAGTGAATTTTCTGGCTGACAAATTCAGCTCAAACTTCACCTCACACTACTTCCTGCCTACCCCATGAAATACCTACTACCCCTACTACCATAACCCTCCCAACTATTAAGAGGGAGCAGGTCCCATCCCTGCCTACCCTATGAAATACCTACTACCCCTACTACCATAACCCTCCCAACTATTAACAGAGAGCAGGTCCCAGCCCTGCCTACCCCATGAAATACCTTCTACCCCTACTACCATAACCATCCCTACTATTAACAGGGAGCAGGTCCCAGTCCTGCCTACCCCATGAAG
This sequence comes from Protopterus annectens, assembly GCF_019279795.1. NCBI lineage: Eukaryota > Metazoa > Chordata > Ceratodontiformes > Protopteridae > Protopterus > Protopterus annectens. The sequence goes on from NC_056735.1 coordinate 465,081,827, forward strand.
TACCTACTACCCCTACTACCACAACCCTCCCAACTATTAACAGGGAGCAGGTCCCAGCCCTGCCTACCCCATGAAATACCTACTAACCCTACTACCATAACCCTCCCAACTATTAACAGGGAGCAGGTCCCAGCCCTGGCTACCTCATGAAATACCTACTACCATAACCCTCTCAACTATTAACAGGGAGCAGGTCCTAGCCCTGCCTACCCCATGAAGTACCTACTACCATAATCTTCCCAAATATTAATGGGGAGCAGGTCCCAGCCCTGCCTACCCCATGAAATACCTACTACCCCTACTACCATAACCCTCTCAACTATTAACAGGGAGCAGGTCCCAGCCCTGCCTACTCCATGAAATACTTACTACCATAACCCTCCCAACTATTAACAGGGAGCAGGTCCCAGCCCTGCCTACCCCATGAAATACCTACTACCATAACCCTCCAAACTATTAACAGGGAGTAGGTCCCAGCCCTGCCTACCCCATGAAATACCTACTACCATAACCCTCCCAACTATTAATAGGGAGCAGGTCCCAGAAATGCTCACTAAGACTATATCAGGGGCCTTTGGCTGACCAAGTTCACAGATGACTCCAAACTGGGAGCTGCCATAGAGGCCCCTCATGACCCAAATATCTTACATGATTGTCTAACACAGACAAATGACCTGTACTAAATTAACAGAATAAAACTCAATGCCAAGAAATACATCTTTCACCCAGGCCAATTACTCCATTGATAAGAAAACCCTTTGAGCTGAACTGGTAGTCATGGATCTGGGAACATAAGTAGAAAGCAGTCTGGCGTTTGACCAACATGTGGCCAAGATAGGAAGAAAATCATTCTATGTCACCAAACTTATAAGTAAGGGCATGCCACTTCATTCTGCCCTTACCAGACTCATCTTTGAGTATAATGCCCCATTTGACATGCACCTGAGCAGACATATTCAACAGCTGGAATGCCCACAAAGGCTCTTTACCAGGAGAATCCAGGCTATAAATGCATTGTCCTATAAAGATTACCCTAATGCCCTATCTCTATACTCTGTCTCTTTACTAGGTTACTGAAAGATGATCTATTCCTGGCATAAAATGCATCCTCATATCCAGCTCTAATGCACACTTTGCACATCCATAAAATGAATGGCATCAGAACCAAGAATTTAAATTTTTATTTTGACATAAATAAAACATGCTGGTGAGACAGATATCTATTTCAGAGGATCCCCATGCTCTGTAACAGGCTCCACATCCATGCAAAGCAGAGTCCATCTCTTACCTGTTTAGCCATAATCATGACCAATGAATGAGAAACTGGAAATTCTCCCTGGTTCTGGGCCCTGCGTTTCTGATAGGCAGAAGCAGACAGTAATATCCAAAGTAACCCCCCCACGCACACACATAACCTCTAAAACTTTCCTTACTAACATATTGCATACTAATAAGTGCCTCTGATACATGGAGACACAATTGAGTTAGATTTCACAGCTAGGACCCTGGTAACTGTTAGCTTAATCAATACCTGTGAATCTATGAACCTATGAGACCAGTCACTTCCCTTCACTAACTGCTCTCAGGGCCATTGCTATAAATACCCAAAATTAAATATGGCCTTCCTCTCTTCATTATGCATTTAGCCCAAAATACTGACAGAATACAGACTGCTGAGAAAAAAGTCTGCAAATTCATTCTATTAGCAGACCCTAGCCCAGATGCACGTGCAAATTCATTCTATTAGCAGACCCCAGCCCAGATGAACATGCAAATTCATTCTATTAGCAGACCCCAGCCCAAATGTACAACATTAATTTGCTAAAAATTCCAAATGTCTTTCAGCACCTGATAGGACCACTTTTTTTCAAAGTACTCTAATTTACAAGGTGGTAAAACTCAATCACTGCCTTTCTTTACTAGTGAAACTACCTTTACAAGACAACTCTTATGTACTCAGCAGTATATCAGGACAGTAATTTCTTTCTAGTACACCTTCCATTAAAAACTGCTGTAGGGGAGACAGCCTTCTTTAGATTGGGATCTGCTACCTAGAACCACCTGCCTACTAAAATCAAAATGCTAGAAACCATTTAAAGCTTCAAAGGTGTACTTGAGCATTTCTTTGCTGAATCTATCTACAACCGATACTATGACAATGGCTAGGTAACTTACCATCCCATATTATGAATACTGGAAAAGATTAATAAATTTTTGTCTGCCTCTTATACACAATATTTCACATGCATATAGGAGTTTATGCATTATATGTAAAATCGCATTATATTTTATGCATACCTTATCTTGCATTTTGTATCTATACATTTTTTCCTCAATACATTCTCGCAGTATCTTTTAATCTTACTCTATCTGGATTCAATATTACCAGTAAGTCCTAAATTTTTTAAGTGTACATTTTGTATATAATATTGTTGATTACAAGACCATGATGTATTTTCTACTCTTTGAGCACGGGTCATGGTTAAAAAGGGTCAGAAGACTAGTCCACTTACTCAAAGAACAAATAGTAAGTAAATAAGTAAATAAACAAATAAATGTATTGCTTGAGGATACTTCTATCAGTTTGTTAGATTGTGCTATTTTTTCTGTGATCATAGAACTGCTATTAATTTCATTTTATTAAGAATGAGTCTATTTTTTTTAGAAATCTAGTTCATGGGTGATGTAAAATCAGTTTGCAGTTCACTGAAGTTTCTTATTGGAAGTCTGTGTGTAAATGTTTAACCACTGGTATCTAGTTTTTCAGCATGTTGATAATTGCAATAGTACAGAAAAAAAAAGGAGAGGTCCATGGAGATAAAAGTCTGCATTTCCCATGTCTATGTCATAAGTTTCTAAATGTACATTTTGCCAGGACATAACTGGGTTATGGTATTATCATCTACAAAATCAAAAGCTTTTAAGAAATATATAAAAAGCTGTCATTTTAGGCCTTTATCTGTATTGGTGGACATGTGCTCTTCCACTGCCATGATTGTCACTTCTGGTGCTGTGGCCTCTTCTAAAGCCATTAGATTTGTGTTAGTTTAATGCATTCTAGTAAGCAGCTTAATATCTGTGTATGTGCTGTTTTTTCCAACATCTTTCCTAGTGGACTTCATATGCTAATTGTGCAACAGTTTTCAATATTTTGAACAGATCAAAGCTTCAAATAAGGGTTTAATCATTATTTTTCCATATATCTGGTGCAACATCATTTTTTTAATATTTCTTGTTGACAAATATGGATACAGGCAGTGTTGTACAGTTACCTGCTTCTAAGAATGCCAGAGGAGGATGACCTATGATAACTGATCCATGATTTCTGACATTTCTGAAGAGACAATTTACAATTGATACATTTCTTAGACTAGGGTTAAGGCCTACCCTTCCAGCTTCCATAGGTCTGATTCTCTGCACTGCAAGATTAGGACTAGCTTGTATGTGTTCATTTGTTTTTTGATACTCTATAAATGTTTTCTCTGTTGCCATCTTCAGAAGATATTCATGCCCTTCACTCCTGGTTTCTGACTGTCATGACTTTGTGGACTACTTTTGTGATCTATGGCAGTCCAGCACTGTTGATTTTAATGTATTTAAAAGATGAAAATCTGTTTAGTATACTAAAAATGTGCAGCACTGAAAAATAAGATAAGCATTATAGGGATGCACATAATTAATACTGGACCTGTCAATGGTGCTGAGGATTTCACTTGCCATAGGCAGTTATTCAGATGTCTTACCATAGCTATGCTTACAGAGGAAGGGGATCTAATGGATCTAATGTACCCCCATGTTATGAATGTAGGTAGGAAGTTAAGTGGTTGGACTGAATGCCAGATGTGATGCCTTTCCAGAGTTACTGTTTAAAATTTATTCTGTGATATTTGCTGCATATGGCTGTATTGGACTTCTGTTATTTCAGACAATGGTGGTATAACTAAGCTGTGGCTATACTGGGATTCAGAAAAATAGCTGAGTTAGTTCACAGCTTAGAACTTTTTTTACTTCAACTAAACAGAAGCAAATACCTGCATGATAGTTTGTATCATTCAATAAAGGTTACTAGTTTAAGCGTTTGATAAGAAGACAATTAAAGCAAATATTGGGAATGTCCAAAAATGTACAAAAACCTCTTGTTCACAATGCTAAAGATATTAAAATTGGTTTAAGTGTTTGATTAAGAGCAATCTTGCCCTGCCCATAAAATATCAGTGTAACCAGTTATATAATGTAATAGCTGGTTCAAAATCAGGCCAAACATGAAAACTGGGTAAAAAGATTAATAAGTAATGATGGAAGCATGTGCGAGTCCCCACTTTTAAGAGAAAAAAAGAGTTGACTAAATGAATCTCTTTTAGTGAGGAATTATGTACTGACAGTACTACAGCAAATGAATTGCGGCATGCAGAATCATTATTAGAATATAAACCTACAGCGGCGTGTCATACTCACTAATACACATGTCCATTCTTTCAAATGCACTGTGTGGACAGGAAGATAAGAACCACTACAAGGCGGAACCTCTCATTTAAATTATGACACTGCTATTAAATCTGTACACAGGAGCAAGTCCTATTTGTGAAGTCCCTTGGTGCCAGAAAAACTGTGAGACATTTACATTTACTTTTAAGATTTAATTTTCTACCTAGTGGGTGGTTAGTAAATCTTTCCTTTGTACACTTCAGCAAACTGTAAAATTTAATCTGGGAAAATAAATCACTTCTATATGTATGAAAAATAAAGGCAGTAAAAATGCAGTGGGTGAAGAAGCACATTTTAACCAATTACAAATGTCACAACTGCTGTATAGTTTGCTTTTTTATTAGGAGCAGAGAAAAATAGACCACTGCAGCCTACCAAATAAAAGCAAGAGCTGGGGGTAACAACTCCCATGCTGTGGCTATTAGTAAATATTTTTAAATATTCTACCAATAGCCTGTTCATCTCAAATTTGCTGTACAACATGATACAATGTTAGCTACAATAAAACAATGTGGGAGCACATGTTCACATACCCTGATACTCAGCTGAAATGCAATGCACTGGTATAGCTTTATGCTTCCCAGAAATCACTGTTACAGCAGCTGCACTTTTGGCATTTTGGCCAGCTGTCACTCCTATGGTGGGACTTTACAGCTCTTTTCCACAGCATGGGTGAGCTGGTGTATGTTATTCAATCCCATAGCCTGAGCATGTTACTGTAGGTCATTCTGTCCCATAGCACGAGTGAGACAGAGTGTAGGTCATTTAGTCCCATAGCATGAGTGAGCCAGTGTAGGTCATTCTGTCCCATAGCAGGAGTGAGCCAGTGTAGGTCATTCTGTCTCATAGTAGGTGGGAGCCTGTGTAGGTCATTCTGTCCCATAGCATGAGTGAGCCAGTGTAGGTCATTCTGTCCCATAGCAGGAGTGAGCCAGTGTAGGTCATTCAGTCCCAAAGAATGAGAGAGACAATGTTGGTCTTTCTGTTCCATAGCAGGAGTGAGCTAGTATAGGTAATTTACTCCCTAGCATGAGTAAGCCAGTGTAGGTCATTCTGTCCCATAGCAGGAGTGAGCCAATGTAGGTCATTCTGTCCCATAGTAGGTGGGAGCCTGTGTAGGTCATTCTGTCCCATAGCATGAGTGAGCCAGTGTAGGTCATTCTGTCCCATAGCAGGAGTGAGCCAGTGTAGGTCATTCTGTCCCATAGCAGGAGTGAGCCAGTGTAGGTCATTCATTCACTAGCATGAGTGAGTCAGTGTAGGTCATTCTGTCCCATAGTAGGAGTGAGCCAGTGTAGGTCATTCTGTCCCATAGCAGGAGTGAGCCAGTGTAGGTCCCATAGCAGGGGTAATCCAGTGTAGGTCATTCTGTCCCATAGCAGGAGTGAGCCAGTGTAGGTCATTCTGTCCCATAGCAGGAGTGAGGCAGTGTAGGTCATTCAGTCCCATAGCAGGAGTGAAGCAGTGTAGGTCATTCTGTCCCATAGCAGGAGTGAGCCAATGTAGGTCATACTGTCCCATAGCAGGAGTGAACCAGTGTAGGTCATTCTGTCCAATAGCAGGAGTGAGCCAGTGTAGGTCATTCTGTCCCATAGCAGGAGTGAGCTAGTGTAGGTCATTCTGTCCCATAGCAGGAGTGAGTCAGTGTAGGTCATTCTGTCCCATAGCAGGAGTGAGCTAGTGTAGGTCATTCTGTCCCATAGCAGGAGTGAGTCAGTGTAGGTCATTCTGTCCCATAGCAGGAGTGAGCCAGTGTAGGTCATTCTGTCCCATAGCAGGAGTGAGCCAATGTAGGTCATTATGTCCCATAGCACGAGTGAGCCAGGGTAAGTGATTCTGTCCCATAGCAGGAGTGAGCCAGTGTAGGTCATTCACTCACTAGCATGAGTGAGTCAGTGTAGGTCATTCTGTCCCATAGCAGGAGTGAGCCAGTGTAGGTCATTCAGTCCCACACATCAGTCCCTGGGAAGATCCTGCAGCATACATGCATTCTTTATTAATACTCCAGCTATCTGGAGTTTAATCAGGTGGAAAAAAAAACTTTATTCTATGGAGGGGTTTCGAATCTTGTTACTTCCATCTGCCAAATTCACTTACATTTGCCATCATGAATGCAGTACCGCAAGTTCATCAGTTACTCAGTTATTAAGGTGGTACAAATATCACTATGATGTTTTATCTGGAATATTCAAGTGTGCATTTCATGTCAATTACTACATATTCCTTAGAATATTTATTTTACATATTGTGGTTTATTTTTTATTCATCTCATTATTTATCTAAAAAAATAGTTTGGACCAGTACTGAAAAGTAATCAATAAATATACAAAAGTAATTGACAGACATGATAGGACAGTTAAAACAGCATCAAGTGCATTGGCCTACAGGAGGAAAGTAATTAATGCAAAAAAACAAATGGGGAAACAGAAAAGAGATTTGATATATGCGTATAAAGCAATTGTGTGTGTGTGTGTGTGTGTGTGTGTCTGATACAAATATGTATATAAAGAGAGAGAGAGAATGAGAGAAATAAATGCACACACACACACACACACACACACACACACACACACACACACACACACAAATCTGCATATCTATAGCTATATAGCTATACTGGTCTATTCTATTTGTGCTTGGTCTGCAGTGTTGCAAATTTGCGTAACCTAACAAATTAAAAGCACTTATGTTCAAGTGTCAGATTGTTGAACAAAGCTTGGGCTTATTAGCAAAATATTGCATTATCTGTTAATGTTCTGGTTAAGTAGTGAGCAAATATAGAGGAATGGGTCAGCAAAGTGGGTGTAAGTAAATAGTCTGTGGGAGATCACACAATAGCAGAAGCTGAGAATGTACCCCCCTTCCCTGATGCTGTGCAATCTCTTAAGTTGTTACAAGTGTAGAAGCAGCTCGTTTCCCATGGGGGGAGGGCATTTAATGGGTCTCTTTGGTATTTTTGCCATTTGCTTGCAATATCATTTAAGTGATTTGGCTTTAATTTCTCGTTGCTTTAAATGATAATCATTCAGTTTTGTTAAATGGTGATGTGTACAGTCAGTCATGTTTTTTTTCACTGATTTGATGCTCACTATAAGATTATTTTAGCCACTGCTGATAGAGTCATATATACAAGTCTGACTGCTGATAGATTCATATATACAAGTCTGACTGTGGATAGATTCATATATACAAGCCTCACTGCTGATAGATTCATATATACAAGTCTGACTGCTGATAGATTCATATATATATATAAGTCTGACTGCTGACAGATTCACATATACACGTCTGACTGCTGATAGATTCATGCATACAAGTTTGACTGCTGACAGATTCATAATATACATGTCTGACTGCTGAGAGATTCATATATATGTCTGACTGCTAACAGATTCATATATACAAGTCTGACTACTGATAGATTTGTATATACAAGTTTGACTGCTGATAGATTCATATATACAAGTCTCACTACTGATAGATTCATATATATACAAGTCTGACTGCTGATAGATTCATATATACAAGTCTGACTGCCGACAAATTCATATATACATGTCTGACTGCTGATAGATTCGGGTCTATATTATAACCGCAAAAGCCCGTTTCAGCGAATACGTAAACGTCGACACATATTGCGCAACCTGCGAATACACCTAATGCCCTAAACCACGAAATTCAAAATCTCTAATCTGTATAGTTGGCCCTTCTGCAGTATAGCTCCGTAAGGTAAGTTTGTGCTATAGTTACAGACCTTATGGTTAGGGTGCGGGTTAAGGTAAGTGCATAGATAGTAATGTATGTAAGGTTTAGTGTAGGGTTAGAAGTAGGGTTTCGGTTAGTGTATGTATGTGGTTTATTTATTTTGTTTGGGTGGGTAGTATGTAGCGAGAGGTGGGGTTGGCCAACTATGCTGGTTCGAGATTTTGAATTTCGCGATTTAGGTTGTTCGGTGTATTCGTGGTTCGCTTAATTTGTGTTGACGTTTACGTATTCACTGAAACGGGCTTTCATGGTTATGATATAGACCTGATAGATTCATATATACAAGCCTCACTGCTGATAGATTCATATATAGAAGTCTCCTCATTCAGATGAAAAGTACATGAAAATTATAGGTGGTATCATTACAACTGCAAAGTAGGGGGTTAATGTTCAGAGGGACATACATATACTGAATACTGATTGCAGCATTTTGTCTGCTGTGAAACCAAAAAGAACAAGAATGATAGCGCTGTGGCATGAGCTGATTCATACGACAAATACATAAATAAAGCAAAAACGAACACCACCAACGTACCAATAACAGTTGCTGGTGTTCTTTTTTTGTTTTATTTATGGAATAGTATGAGTATTGCTTTATTTTGACCAGATAGTGCTTCGGACTTCATAAGACAAATACACCAGTTTACCATCTGGTCTCTTTCTCCCTTCTCTCCTACAGCCATAAGTTTTGTATAACGACTTAAAGGAAAAGCTCTCAGATGCAAATTCCATAGCAGGACATCTGGGCTCAGTCTGCATGAGAACCTGGCATTAATGTATACTGTCGAGAATGGCTAATAATTACCACTACAGACAGGAGTCAATAGAGGTGTTTTGGGTTCTTTATGAGGATGCAGCATGAGTATCTCTCACAGAATGTGTACCAGGCAAGGCCTAATTAAAGGACACCTTGGGTCAGATCCAGAACTTGTTGGAGGCATTGTAGTTCTCAGCATGTTTGTAAATGCCAGAAAAACCCATAGGATGAGAAGGAGAATGCTGCTGAGACTATAAAGTCTGGCTTACATCATGCAGCTTGCTAGTACTTTGATTTTCACCAGATCAAGTCAATTATAAAATGGACTGATGGTTGGATACAAGGTCATGGTTTAGCTCAGATAATTAGTACTACATCCTCCTCAAGAAAGAGACACCTTGGACCTAGCATCAGCAACTGGGAGAAAGAGAGCGGTCATCTGACTAAAAATAGCCTGAAGCCTTAAAAAATGCAATCAGTAATTAGTGTTGGTCACTATCTGCTAGGCGTTAGACATCAACCAATTGAAAGTGAAAGTTCTGACCTTTAAAAGGTAGATTTTGACACAAGGGCAGTGCCTCATTGTACCTGAAAAAGACTGATGCACATGAAAACTGCCATAATTGAAACAGCAGACAAAGCAAGCCAGTGTTAAAAAAATCAAAATAGAGATGAAAACCACTGTAGTTCTCAAATTAAGTTAAAGTAAAAGTTATGGAAAAATAGTCCAATAAATTCATAATGATGAGTAACTGGGTAGTGACAAAAAATTAAACCAACTGTGAAAAAAATAAAGAATTGGGAAGACATTCTAAAAAGCAAAGGCACAAAGGGAAGAACTACCAGTCCTGTCCAGAAGAGACACAAGACATTTTGTAGATACTTAAAAGAACAATGAAGAACAATGGGAGAGAGAATGATGATTAACAAGAAGAAACAAAGAGCATGTGCTGAGTAGTTTCATCTGACTGTCATTCATAACCAAAGAAAAGAGAGATTAAGGATTAAAAATCCAGCCCACAGAAGTGGTTAGCATGACGTTACTGACAGCTCTGCCTTCAATGCAGACCTAATCCTGAAAGAACTGCAGACAGTAAAGGTGCTGAAAGCAAAGGATCTTGATGTAATTAATGCTAGCTGCACTTGTGTAATAGAGTATAAAAGAAAAACTTCCAATAGCACTACTTCTGACTTCTAATAAATCATGCTAGCAGTGTGAAATTCTGATGACTGGAAGAAGTCAGACGGAAAAGATTCAAGGCTATGTCTAGTTGTTGCCACAATATCAGTTTCTGCCTAACTGGTGGCAAAATAAATAAATAAATAAAAAAATAAAAACATGCGAACCTAAATAAAAAATGCATTTTTAAATATTTACAAATGACTGGGTTAGAGAATCTGACTAAAATTCAAAACTAAAGCCCAGTCAAGATAAACATAGCAGCCCTTTATAAACAATATCAGAGAAGAACTCAAATGACAAGTCAGCATTCCTGCTTAAGCAGTAAATTACACTACACATGCACAAAAAATGAATTAACGAAACAAAAATCCAACACTAAGGGAGTGTCGAAAAGCAAGCAACTTGATTTAACTATAAAAATACAGTGGTTAGCATCTGGCAAGCAAACAACCAGGAAAGTAGTAAACCACCTGAAAAGTAGTAGCAGTAAAAAACAAGGGAAGAGAATGGGACTGATTGCATGAAATCACCTAAGGTTGGGCCATTGGTGGTAGGGCAATGACACATACAAAAAGGCACAACAGGTGAAGTCAAAAAGTGATTACTCCTGATAAGAACACATTTACAAAGATCCCAAGGTCATTTTGTGGACTTTTATTGGTTTCATCTTTCAGTAGATGTAGACAGTATGGAAATATTTCAAATCACACAACAAAAATAGATAGTGCTTGGTCTTCACCAGAAGCCATATGACAGAAGACTAGAACAGCTTCATAAGTACAATCCTAAAGAAATGAGAAAGAGGAGGAGCATGTGAGGAACACAAATACATCAAACAGAATTCAGGTAAAAGAATGTAATGAGCCTTGAACTTTATTCATTCACTGATTACATGTCTAAGCCAATTTTGTACTGCAGGATGAGTGGATTCTGGCATTATGTGAACATAAGGCAAACACACACACACACACACACACACACACACACACACACACACACACACACACACACACACACACACACAATCTATTCTGATAATATGTAAGAGTCTGAATTCCCACATTTTTTGTATGCAGAAGAAAAAAGGAGCAGTTGTTTAAAAAAAACCATGCAGATACTGGGAAAACCTGCAAATGAGCTCTAGACCCTTTTATATATTAAAGAACATGCAAAGCATTTTGCCATTTGCTGTGTGTGAGTGTGTGTGTAAGACCCCACAAACTGATCTTGGACGTCGAAATACACTAACAAATGGATTTTAACTGTCTTAAGTTGCGCACTTTGTTTTTTTTTCATATGATTTAGCACACTGATAATATACTGCTACAATTTTTTGTCTGTTTGCTTGATTTTATGATATACTCTCCTGCCAGTGGCCATGATAAACTGTTCTGTCCCACAGCCACCATAACGCATATGAATATAGGAAGTATTTCATTAATTAGTTACCTAAGCCACTGTTGCAGTGAATATTGACTGCAGAATTATGCTAGAATCAGTTTCTTATGTCTTATCATCTTTAGTATATATATATATATATATATATATATATATATATATATGTATGGATTCACTATACAATCTCGAAGTACTGAAATGTCAAATTTCAGTATTTCGAGACTGAATAGTCGAAATCCCACGTACACAAAAACCCACAATCACGAATACCACAACTGCGACCATTGACACACACACAAACCAAAACATAATCACACACCATCAGCAGAATCCTTTACAAGTGCATTCTATGAACACCTTCAAGAATACATGCACCGAGCCATCCCATGTAAAACCAAGACCAACTCCTCAAAAAAGAGGAAGCCAGTCTGGTGGACCCCGGCCATAAACAAACTTTACAACAGAAGGAGGAAACTTCTGCAAGATAGAACAAAATCCCAAAGTAAGACGGCATCTCTGATTAACATCAGTAAAAAACTGCGCTCCCTCATTAAATCATCCAAGGCCAACTTCGAAAGAAAAATAGCCAATGACTCTAAGGATAACCACAAGGCCTTCATTAAATATGCAAGAGTCTAGAGGCAAATTCTCAAATATGCTCCGAGATAGTGCATAATTGCCATAAATACACTGAACCAACCAACATTGCCAACATCCTGGCTGACAAGTTCAGTGCGACTCCCCTCACTCTGGAATAGAATCCCAATCCATATTCGACAGAGCTCCTCTCTGACCCTCTTCAAGAGAAATCTTGATGAGTGGATGGGTAATCGTAAGTTCTCTCCTGGGATCACTTCAGGATCCCTGTTGACAGAGGCCCAGGTTACTAATCTAATGGGGAGGCGAAAGCCATCACTCTGTGGCTAGGCTTATAAATGCCCATGGGCAGATAGCCTAGTACTTACCTATGAACACATACACCTATCTAACTAAACAAACATAACAACACACATAAACACACCTAACCTACCTATAAGCAGGGGGCAAGCCTCCCTGCACCCCCACACCCCCCTACTTATATATTCTAACTCCGACGTTGCACTAAACACACAAACACACAAAAAACACCACCACACACACTCACACACAATAAAATCCGTACCCAATATCCTCAAACACACAACACTTACCTGAAACCCCAGATAAATCAACAAACCGCACCACACATAACGAACGTGACACCACAATAGCGGCAGATTCGACATTTGCAGATTCAAAACTTCCGCATTCGACATAGTGTAGTTTTGAGTAACTGCACTTTCCACTATTCAGTTTTGACGTACTGAAATTCGAGATTTCAGTGCGTCGAGATTGTCTAGTGTATCCGTATATATATATATATATATATATATATATATATATATATATCTATATATATATATATATGTATATGGATACACTTCATACTCTTAAAATACTGAAACATTGAATTTCAGTATCTCGAAACTATGAAACCGAATCCACAAAACAACAAAACCCCGAGCCCAAAACTGCAAAATTCAAAACACCGAACAAACCGCATACACTACACCATACATACACCACAACACCCACATCACAACATAAACAAACAAAAACTACACACATACACAACTCATACACACATAAGCAGGGGGGCAAGCCCCCCTGTGCCCCCCCCGCACCCCCTACTTATATATACTAACTCCAAGATCGCACAAACAGGAAAGAAAAGCAAACTCACACATGCACATTCTCCAGTCCCTCACACACACCAAACATATCAGCACACACAAACACACTCTAACCCCCACTCAAATCCCTTACAAAACCCTCACTTATCTGACAAAACACCTAGATCCACACAGAACACCACGCACCATAAACACACAATCCCGGACATCACGTAGCATAAGGCCATAACCATGAATTTGAGATATTCGAATTTGTGATTTTAAACTTTCGGGTTTATAGTCTTGGGATACTGAAATTCGACATTTCAGTATTTCGAGATTATAAACAGCTTATATATATATATATATATATATATATATATATATATATATACACACACACACACACACACACACACACACACACACATATATATTTTTATATAGATAGATAGAGATATATAAATATAGAGATGTGTATTTTTTTTAAGTATTTTTGTAACTTTTTAATGCAAAGTGTTTACGTTTAATTAGACACATATTGGTTATAAGTGGCAGATATACTTCATGTTTATATCGGCTCCAATATTATAACAATCATAAATTTTAAACTGGATCATGTTTACACATTTAACTAGGGTTTGCAAGCCTGAGCAAATATCACTTTTGTGACCATGAGCAACTATTTTTCTACTAGATTTTTCATATATATATTTTCAAAGACTTCCGAGTGCTTTTTAATTTATAATTCTTTAACAGATTTATCATTTTGAATAACGTATGTACATATATATGTATTGTCAGGTGTTTGGTAGTTTTTTTTTTTTATTTAGGATTTGTTTTTGTACTAGATTATCTTAAATAATATGTATTGTTTTTAGTCCAACGAAATGTAGTGTTATATATGGCTATTTAACATTAATGTTTAGTTGCTTTTCACACTTGACACTCAAACCTGAAGAAGTTTTAATAGATGAAAGTGATCTATGTTAAAAATGTGTCCAAGTATTTCTAAGGAATTGTGAAGACTTATGTTAACTTTTTTCTTTTATGATACTACAATGAAATGCTTTCAGGAAGTTTTAGCAGTTATTAATGTATAATTTTTAGATTAATTTTTGTTTAGTTTAGTTTAATATATCTTTGAATAACAGAGATTAAAGTAGGGTAGCACTGTGTCAAGTATCACACTGGTGTAGGGGGAAGAGGTATTTTGCAAGTAAACATGTTAATTGTCTTTAACAGCACAGCTACCCTAGTAAACCACTCCCATGCTTTTAAACAGGTATATAAAAGGAATGGTGAATTTCTACACTTTATTCTATTTTTTCAGCTACTATTTGGATCGCGTGTTTGTGTGTTTTTAATAAAGAAGATTTGACTTGAACTAGCTTGTGCTTCTCTACTTTCATTAGTTGATTTATACTTTGGAAAGTTTTTAAAGAAAGTATGTCTACCACATGTTAATAGGTGGGATATTCACATTATGTTTTTTTATTAGGTGCCTACACTATAGAGAATCTTAGATCTTCCACTGAGAGACGTTTCTTCATTATATTTATTTTTTTAACATATGTTTTACCTGTGTGTGTTCGAAATAAAATTGGACAACTCTGTTTTTTAAAAATTACTGGTTGGCGCCTTCTGTCGTGGATACTGCTTTTGTTTTTTTTTTTTTTTTTTTTATTTTTTTAACATGCTTACAAAGAATTTCCCCTTTGGACACATTGCCATTTGTAACACACAGCAGTTACTGCACCATTTCTTAGTGTGAAAGGCCTTGCGATGAGAAAGAAAAATCGGGCATGAAAAATATATGATATAATGGAAGAACAACCTTTGAATTTGGCAAAGTGCTCACCACTCATAGAAACTGCCTACCACAGGTAGGTGAATTGCAGCAACGTTGAGAAACGCAATTTAGAGACAGCTGAGACTACAATGGGTAGGCTGTTTTGGTCAGGTGTTTTCCCTCTTTTTTTCTTGGCATGGATAAGGTATTATTGTTGAGTGAGTGGATTTTACACTGCTCAGAGGAGTAAAGGGTGATATTGAGAGAGCTGATACAAAATGCTACTTGGGAGGCTTAGCAATATGCATACACAATATTTCCCTTCACTAAATACCCTTGTCTGTATGATCTGTTTATATTATGACACTTGTATTTGTTTTATTTCACATTCAGTAAAGTATATTAAGGTGTATATGTTATTGCTGGCCTGGCATTTAATAAAGTTTGTCTCTTCACACTTATTGTGTGGTTATTGTGTTTGGGAAGGGTTCGTGGGCAAAAGATAAGCATATGTCAAATGTAAGTTTCTCAAACTACAAAACAACAGACCTTCAGTCATAATGCTCATTGAAAACAGCAATGCATGCTTAGAAAGAAACAATGCTACTAAGTGCTCATTATCAAAATTGTAGGAAGAAGATATCTCTTTGGGGCAAAGTGCATTATTTATTCCATATTTTTAGCTTTACTGTGCAGTATATGTTAATGTGATTTTGAATCAAGAATATGGAAATGGAATTTATATGGCAAAGAATATTGGCCATCCATTATAGATACTTAGATATCACATTTCATTTGAACATAAAAACTATTTTCTTATTCTTAGTTCTCTGCTGCCTCATTTTTCTTAAGATTTTGACCTGATGTCTTTATGACTGTAAAAGGAGTTTTCATCCGGTGGATGTGAACAACCATTAGTGTCAGATGTATTTATTTTACATATTTATTGACCAACTGATTAATTGTAATTTTGGATACAATGACCACATCACAGATACTATATAGGTCTCTGATACCAACAATGAAAGTCACTTCCTCTGTAATATAATAGAGATCATATTTAATGCTCTGCCCTTCAACTGTAACAATAATCGTACAACCAAAGGAGTTTTCATACCTTTAAAATCAAGCATAATTTTTATTACATATAATACAATAATCTCTGACAAGAAAAACTTCTACTGTAAACTTCAGGAAACTCATATTAACAACTCTAAACAGTTCTGGTCATCAGTAAATAGACTTCTTTCCCCAGGAACTGCTAAAACTCCTTCCCCTCTAAATTCTGACCCAGACACCCCTCTCCAGACTGCTAATGCCTTCAACTATTTTTTCTCTGAAACTATTCAATCCCTAGCCAAACAAATGAACCCTAATAACTCTCATATACCAACTAACATAACTACCTCCTCTTTCAACTTCTCTCTAAAACCTATATCTACCTCTTTCATCTACAAACTCATTCATAAACTGAAACCCTGTACCCCTTCTGCTGACAAGCTCCCTTCTCTTTTCCTTCAGAAAGCTGCCAAAGAAATTGCATATCCTATATCCTTACTTATCAACAGAACTATCCAAGAAGGAACCATCCCTGATATCTGGAAGGTCTCCTATATTATCCCACTGCACAAAGGTGGTAACTCCCTTGACCTTTCAAACTTTAGACCAATTGCCCTTCTCTCACCCCTAGCAAAAATCATGGAAAAATGTATTCATCAGCAACTTGTACACTATCTCTCTCTTCACAGCATAATAGCAAACTGCCAGCATGGTTTCAGACCCCACCACAGTACCACCACTGCCCTTCTATCCTTTGTAGATACTATCAACAAAAATTGAAACAACAATACTCTCTCTTCCGCTCTTTTCATTGATCTCTCTAAAGCTTTCGACATGGTCAACCACTCTCTCTTAATTAACATTCTTAAATCTCTATCTTGTGATAAACTAGCCACTAACTGGTTTAAATCTTATCTTAACAACAGACAACAAGCAGTAATATGGGAAAAACATATCTCATCACTCTTGCCTATTTCCATCGGAGTAACCCAGGGCTCCATTCTGGGTCCACTTCTGTTCTCCCTCTTTATTAACGATCTTCAGACTGCTATCCCACAAGCTACCTGCATACAATACGCAGATGATTCTACCCTTATCTGCTCAGCACCCTCCTCTACTGAACTGAGCTCATTGACCCAAAATACCTTTAACACAGTAGAAACTTGGTTTTCTAGACGGTTTCTCCTACTAAATGCCAAAAAAACTAAACTCCTCCTCTTCTCCCCATCCACTCGGTCCCCCCCTTTAAACTTTACCATTTCTTCAAATAATGGCACTATCATCTCACCTGATCCAACTACTAAACTCTTAGGAATAACCATTGACAATAATCTTTCCTTCGATCAGCACATTAACAACACCATCAAGATTGTTAACAGAAAAAATTGGATCCCTATATCGTATCAAACCTTTTCTAACCCCAGCAACTAGAACCAAAATTGCACAATCTCATCTCCTATCTACTCTCCTATATGCTTCCCCCATTTACACAAACCTTAAGAAAATCAATCTAAACAAACTTGTAACTTGCTATAACAACATAGCTCGCTTCGCCACTAGTAACCCCTTTAGGACCCACCATTGTATAAACCTAAAACAACTCGGCTGGCTCGAATTTCAAAACTACCTAATAATTCCTCAACTCACTATAGCCCACAACATATTACACCTACCTGACAACACCCCAATACTCTCTCAACTTCTAATCCCTTACAACAATCTGAACTCACTTCGCTCCTCTAGTAAACTCATGACAAAATCAATAAAGGTAAACAATACAGCAGGTGGTTCTCTATTCACTAACACTATAGGTAAAACTTGGAATCTCTTACCTAGTGACATAACTTTGACTCAATCCCTGCCACAATTCAAACAGAAAATTAAACTGTATTACCTAAATCATTGGCTTTGTTCCTGCAGTACACCTGACTAACCTTTTTCTCATACTCTATTTCCCCTTCACTCTTCTCATACACTACCTGTCTCATTTCTCCTCCTTTTACTCTTCTAATCTAACTAAGTATATGTTAAGTATAATTGCTGATATGTAATGAACTGCATATTGTAAATTTGTTTCTCTTTGAAATTATCTTTCTTTCTGTGTGTTCTTATGACTTCCAATTTTTGCTATTTCTTAAGAGTAATGATTTTTTATGTAATGTACTTAGTATTTAGTGGAGCTTTTCTCCTCGGGCCTCTGCTGAAAATGGACATGTATCCAGCCAGACTAGCCCGGTCAACAAATGTAAAATAAAAAAAATAAAAAAATAAATAAAATTACAGTTAAGATATGTTGTAAAATACATACTGAAGAACACCAATCCATTTCTAAAGCTCATTTGCTGAAGATATTTTGTCCAGGGTAAATGGTTTGGTTTAATATTAAAAACATCCCAAGGACTTTATAGTGCATCAGTTTTTGGAATTTCAGCCTGTGTTTGTCCTTTATTATACAAAGCCCCTGCATCACCAATTCTTTTGCACTGATGAGTTTTATTTTCTATACAGTTATAGGACTTTAGCTGCTTTTACAGAATGACCTGCACTTATGTAAAAATCTCACCTGATTATTCTCAGAGAGTTTTGTTAATTTCTTATGCTGCTGACAGGATGAGGCAGCAGAGTGCTTTATTTTTATAACAGCAGTATTTTAACTCAATGCCTTTGTGTTTTACTTCAGTCCCACTATATCAGATTGTCCTATCATAATTTAACAATTACAATCTTTCACTTCCCAGACTGGCCTCAGGTCTTAACATTATAGTTCTTTCGTGGAAGAACAAGTTAAAATACTAAGGAAAAAGCAAACAGATCATCTCAGTACTGAGAAGTCCCATATATATCCCTCATTTGCTAATAAAGTCACTGTACTAGAACATATTATTGCTTTATGTAGGGTACTCTGTGATACAGAAAGACCTCTAAAGAGGCTGTGGTAGAAAGAAAGTGTAAGTAAAATAAAACTCTTTACAAAATTGAAGAAAATATTGATTAAACATTTTTCCCAAATAATTTTTAAATGCTAAGCACTATAAAGTAAGTGATAGATATACATATAACTTCATAACTGCAGATTGTCTTAATTTTATTGCATTTAAACTGGTCTGCCAAGCAAGTAATAAAGAAGACGGAAAATTCAATAATTTAACTTCACATTAAGTCATATTTACTCTCATACTTGCGTGTTATTACACTTTGGGTTTTGCTTTACTAGCAAGGAGATAACTATCTCCTATGATCTCGTCGAAGAAAAAGTCTAAGCTTCAAGCTCAGTATCTTCCTTATCCCATCAGAGCTACAGAAACATCTGTCATATCAAGAAAAAAATGTCTTGTATATAGCAGGCACACAGCTGGACATATGTATCAGTATTGTTTGGTACTGCATCATAAAAACAAAGCATACAGCACACTACTATGAACAAAATAGAAACCTGCAATAAACAGGTAATAGAAAGACCTTCTACAATACATACCTGATATGGATTAATCTTTTTATTTAATTTTATTTTACTTTATGCAAGCATTTACGTCAAGGGCACCCCCTACCATTACTTTTCCCGCTTGCAAACAGTGTTGAACTGGGAATGTCTGGTGTCCTTAATAACTATCCCCCGGATTTAGTATTCCTCCATGCAGGTATAGCTTAGTCCTGCACGGAGGTGGACATTTAGGAGCAGGATGGCAGCGTGCCATGCATAGTAATGAGGTGTGCTGCCTGAGCTACTAGTCTTAGATGGAGCGTATAAGAGTGCAGGAGGCATGTCTGAAAGCAGAGCTCTCAGAATATACATGCCCCCGCAATGAAGAACAGCAGAAAAGGGTCAGAAATGAGCAAGACCGCTCATAGGTGTTCGCATATCCCCACCAACAGTCCCCCTTGTGTACATCAGCAACAGTATACATAAATGAAATGAACAAGCCCTTTATTTTTTTATTTTTTATTAAAATCCCATTAAAGCTAACCGTAGGTACTCGGGTGTGCCCATCTCTTAGCTACGGTTAATGCAGCTTAAATGGCTGAAGAGGATAGCAAGGACGATATATGCAAATGAAGCAGTATAGCAATAGTGTAGTGGGCAGAGCATTTGCCTTACGAGCAGGCATTCTGGGTTCTAGTCCCACTGCAGCACATTCTATTTTCCATGGCAAAGCACACTATTATCAATAATTATGTTGCAAAACCCACTAAATAACATATATTTGTGAACTGGAGTACTGCTGTGAATGCACATGTGAGGTGTCAGTGTCATAATGAATAAAGCACTAGTAAGCAGGTTTAAATACCATTAAGCAGTAGTAAGCATATTTAAGCACTAGTAAGCAAGTTTAACCCTGTTTGCATGGCGGTAAGCAATGCCTACACTCGTTAAGCAATCCTGAAGCTAACTCTCTGTAAGCAGATGTAACGGCAGGTTAGCAGTGATTACCATCATGAAAACCCATGCAAACACGCTTAAAATGCTCAAAAGTGCCTTAATCACTCTGTGTCCAACGGCTGTTGTTCTGGCCATCAACAAAATAAACAACCATGCAGGTCTCGAACCCAGGACCCTATATATCATAATCACAGTAGTTAACCACCAAGCCATCACAGAAGTACAGAAGAATGAGCTATCAGCAAACAAGTATTCACCATAGTAAATCCAAACTGAACCTGTGAAAGGAATCAGTATAAAAGCATATGCGCCTTAACCCGCTACATAACATAAATATATGAACCGGAGTACAGCAGTAAGGCCAGAAGTCAGGTGTAATTGTAATAGAGTATGGAAGTCCCCAATAAAACACAAGGACCCCATACAGTGTACGTACATATGAATCATGGATACCAGGCATACATATAAGGTGTAATGAATAATAACTCAATGCCAAAAAGGAATTATAATGCAAAGTCTAATGTAAGCAATGCTAAGCACTGCACAGGCCAGCTTAGGAGGTGTAAGCAATGTGTAGGCCAGCTAACTCAATGTGCCCAGTGTTATATCCCTTTAAATAATGCCAACCCTAGGTAAGCAGGTTTGTCCATAGATTAGCCTTTTCCAAACCGGCCAATAATGGAAAAGTGCAGGAAATAAGCCCTACTTAAACCCAAGAGGCGGGAATACATCTCATAACTGGTTGCAGCTTCCCCTTGCAGGCACAATGGCAGTAAGGGGAGAAGGTGTGCGCTTCTGGGTCCAGTGCTGGTGCATCCAGGAGTCCGAGGTCATGGCAGTACTCCTTGTCAAAGACCAGGATCAGAGACTGCTGCAGGGCCAGTACCAGGGCTCCCGATATAAGGTGGAGGGCTGGGACAGTCTCGCCTGCGACCTCACCAGTGCCACTGGCATACCCCGAACTTGTGAGTGGGTCAGGCATCACTATGCCGACCTGAAGCTGTGTAAGGGGGACCTCTTGGAAGAGTGGCTCCAAGAGGCTAGAGCATCAGGGGATGTTCCAGTCATGTGTAAGTATCACCCCACTATATGTGCAATAATTGCCAGCTCAGGTATATCATGGATAGGTATGGCTAAATATTCCTCTTATGTCCCCCACAGCTGCAATGGAGTGGGCTGTGAACCAGGAGGCCCACGGCCAGGCTCCTGGCAAGGTTGCAACTCGAGGCAGGTCAGTAATGCTCATGCAATTACTGTCATAGGAAATAAAACTAAAAGTAGTAGTAAATTAATTGCCTGTATAACACCTGTATAGTTCAAGGCAAGTACTGCATACAATAGAGATTATGGCAGGAAGAGTCTCATATTGTTTGTATGTCAATAAAAGTGTAATAGTCTGACAATAAAGGTCTAAATGTTAGACTGCATGTGTATACTCTGGAGTCATATTGTAATATAGATTAGCAATCATGTAATAGCACTGTTACCCAGACTGTGCACCATAAATTGAATGTGTAGGAATGCCTGTATATGACAGGTGTAATCTCCAGAGGCCATTTAGTACAACTGAAAGACACATAGACAGAAAACAGGGAAAATGCAGACAAAACCCGAATAGCACATGCAACTGAGATGTGAAATGTTGTTTTTTAGCTCACACAACCATGGTTCGAATCCTGCCAGTAGTAGTACTCTGCATACAGAATCATAGACCACAACTGTTCAGAAATGTCCAGAATGTCCAGTAAAGTGGCCCATATCTGTTGCCTATCAACCCGCCCGCCTGGGAAATCAATGGGATGATCCCAGACGTATAGGCAGCAAACAGGAAATACAACTGATTGACACACACCTATGAGAACAAAGCTGGCACACTAGCAACTCCAAAATACCTTATGAGACTAAGAAGCCACATATGTCCCATTTACAACTTTTCAAGCTGTGGTCAGAATGTGTAATGTAACAGAGTGAGATGTATGTGCATAATAGAAATGTGGAATCTGGTACTGAGTGTGGGAACATTCAGGTAGTGCTAATAAACATTTCTCCCACAGGTCTGTCAGATACCAACACTGTGCCCAGAAATACAAGAATGATACCCAGTACTGGTACTGTTTACATTGGTATTGTATGGCAGTGCATCTGAAGCAGTAGCTCTGAATAATGAGGTATTACACATCACTGTTGCCCACACTGTCCTACAACATACAACTGTCTAGGAAATCTGTATGAGTGTTGTAATACAAGGTCAGAATGCAAAAGCACAGGGGATTAATAAGACAGAAAGCAGATAGAAGATATACAGCAATATCTATATAGCAGACACAACTGTGATGGACAGTGTTTATATTGTAGCAGAAAAAGCCATGGTCTGAATCCTGGGAGTGGATGTAGGCTGCATACAGAATCATACCCCACAACTGCACAGATGAGGCCAGCATGTCCAGTATATGGGCCAATATCTGCTGTCTGTCCCTCTGTCCCCCTGGTAAGTCTGTTGGGTGATCCCAGATGTTTAGCCAGCAAACAGGGAATACAAGTGATTGTCAAACACCTATGAGAACAAACCTGTCAATATAGCAACACCAAAACAGGAGAGTAATAGTTTAAGTATGTCTTATCTACACTCCCATGTTGTCAAGCTGTGACCAGAGTGTGTACAGTAACAGAGTGAGATGTATGTGCATAATACTAATGTGTAATCTGGAAGTTTGTGTGGCAACAGTCAGGTAGTGTTAACAAACATTGCCCCCACAGGTACGTCGGATACAAACACTGTGCTGAGAAATACACACCATTATAATCTGTACTGGTACTGTTCACTCTGGTATTGTAGGGAATTGTGAGTGTTGCAGTTTATATGAGTAATAAAGTATCACTATTCACTGTCACCCACATTGTGCTACAGAATATAACTGTGCAGGAAAGCATGTCTATGTGTGTGTAAGGTCACTACAGGTGGAAGAGGGCAATATTCTAGATATGTCCCGGTACACCAGCATGTGGTTAACACATGGCCAGAGTCTGTGAAGAAAGAGTTGGATAGCTATGTGCAAAACATCAACCCAGAATCTAGGAATATGTGTAGAAACAGTTAGTTTGTGTTAACAAACATTCTCTCCGCAGGTATATCAGGTAAGAGGTGTATACTGCAGGTAAAACCAGATCATGTGTAACGATGACAACAGCCATATCACAGTCCAAACTAAGGCTGTAGAGTACTATAGTAAGACTTGTAAGGTACAGATAACAGCACTGACTAGGAAAGTAATGTGGACTGCAGGAATAAACTAGTTGTTAATTTACATCTTTCTCTCCCCCCACCATATCTCCAACAAAAATCAACATATCCACCCCAAATGGTATGTAATGTCACCTATGTTTTGATACTGTCCAATTGTTAGATAAATATAGTAATGGTTCTCATGCATGTGCTATATTGAATCATTCCAACATCGGTGGCATGGTGCCATCAATGCACCTGCATGCTGTTCTTATTACCACTGTGGTCCCATATATGCATGTGTTCTGTTTGCTATGCAACTGTTCCGTATCTGTTGTCTGGGTTAATGAGAATATCTACGCATGCTGTTATACCTAACCCTGGAATGTGTTGACTATTACTAACCCTCATATGACAATGAAATCTAAACACTATAGCATGCTTGGGAAGGCTGGTCCCAGTGGACCCACCTGTCCCACCTCAGCTGGCTGTGGCACTGGACACCATGTTTGGGGCCCAACCCGGGAACTCCCTGTCCACTGGTCCTGCACCACCTTCTGGTGGAACCGCCTTAGGGGATGGGGTTCACTCCCCCAGGGAGTGGGCGCAGGCAGGCACCTGTCACCCATTGCCAGGTTGGGGTTGTGGTGCGTAGAAAGATCAACCAGCAGTTTGGTGATCTTCTACACCAGCTCGAGGGCCGCATGTCATGATTAGAGAGTCAGCCTGGCTCTGCAACTTAGCCACCTTCGGGGCTGTGAAGGTGCAGTGGTGACAGCCCATGGGTGGGTACCTCAGTCCCACTGTTTCCACTAGGGGGCTCATGGGCTTCTGATTTCCCAACTCCCCTTCCCATCAAGGTGTTTAACCCTGACATGTGCCATATACCACCCCATGTATGTGTCTTGTTTGTCTTGACTGTTAACCTACCCAACCTACCTCCCCAAATACACCTACTACCCATCCCCAACATCCCACTCTCACCTGAAAAAAAAAGGGAATCTGTTCCCACAAAAAAATCTTGCCCCATACATAGCTGTCCATTTCACACACATGTTCACTGGACACATGTAATCTGGTCTAATTGGCATCACAACTTATTTTTGTTGTCCTCACCCCCTCCCAGGGGTTTGAATGTCCAAATATATCTCCAAATTCAGTGTATATGCACAGCTGTTGCTGTAGAAGAAATGGACAGCTGTGGACCTTCCCTACACCCTTAATGCACATCCCTAGCTATTATCCCTACTGTCTTTGTGCCCCTTTTTCACCACTTTACCATCAACCCCTTTTCCTTTTCTTTTAAAGAAATTAGCGCAGGGGTAAGTGGGAGTAAGCACTTTTAAGCAGCAGTAAGTGGGTGTAAGCCTGTTTGCTAGGAGGTAAGCAATGTCTACACAGGTTAAGCAATTTAGAAGCTGAGTATAAGAAACTGTAACTGGAAGTTAGCATTGCTTACCTCCATGCAAACCCTGCTTTAAAGTTCCTTAATCACTCAGTATCCAACAGCCCATGTTCTGCCCAGCAGCAAAATAAACAGCTTCTGCAAGTCCTGAACCCAGGACCCTGCACACCATAGCCAAAATGATTTACCACTAAGCCATGTCAGATATAAATAACCCTGATGTTTTTAAAGACATATCATCCAGCCAAGTCATTCAATAGTACAGAGAATGTATTCCAACATTTAGATGTATGTGTGTGTGTGTAAATATAGTAATATTTAAACAGATACAACATATCTATATATGTATATATATATATATATATATATATATATATATATAAAACATATATAAATGCAAATGCCTACATCTATAGATATGTATGTCTACATCTATATGTCTATATATATATATATATATATATATATATATATATATATATATATATATATATAAATATATATATAATATATATATAGTGTGTGTCAGTGTATATATATATATAGGTATATATATATATATATATATATATATATATATCTATATATATTTATAGGTATATATGGACATACATCTGTAGATTACAATGGGGAAATAAAAACATATATGTCCACATGCAATGTTAATGGGGTTGAGAGGCCCCAAACAATATATGTCTTGTACGAATAGGTGTACCCCCCCACAGCCAAACACGTCCCCCCTGCAATACACTACCAAGTGTTGCAGATCCCATAACCAGGACCAGACACGACATGGGCATCCCTAGGATACATATACACAGACACATATATGCAGATACAGATATATATATATATATATATATATATATATATATAGATAGATATATATGTAACTATACATACACACGCAGAGATATGTACAGTAAGTTACTTATATAGTATGTGCGCACAGTGCAAAACAGCCACTATTCCTACAGTTACCACCTTACCAACTGGAGACTGTATGAGCCACCCATACAAATGACATTCACTGCCTGCAACATATACCCACAGAGATATCAAAGGATATAACACCACACACAGGTGTGCATAAATGGGAAAGCTTTATTTGTGTACTATTACAGTTGTATATGCCATGTCATATAGCTGTTTAGACACGGGCATCCATATAAACTGAGTAATGCAACTGTGAAACAGTTATACTAATACAGTAGTCTGGAAAAGTTAACAGATGTCGCTGTCCATGCCAAGGCCATCAAGTAGTACAATAGTAAAGACAGACTGGGCCACAGGTTACCAAACAATCAACAGTAAGTAATGCAGGTGTATAGTTCAGCAGCATCTATCTACACTCTGCAGACAATCCCAAGGGGGTAAAGACCTCATTAAACACAATGAGATGTAACTGCTAGATAACAAGGCACAACTAACACCATCACAAGCACACTGACAAACACAACAGTCTGTATGGCAGGTGGCAGTAGGCCTGCATTCAATCAAGGTGGATTGTATGGTAATCTACATCCATATACCTTAAGGCAGCTCACCCCTGATGGTCTTCAGGACTTTTGGCTTTCAGGATTTTGTAGCGCTCCCATATACATATATGTATATATAGATATATGTATACATAGATATATCTATATGAATATATAGATATATTTATATATAGCCATATATGTATGCACATCCTATGTGTGCAAATATGCCTAGTTATGTTGGTATATATGTAGATATCAATAACTATATGTGCATACATATCTATTCTGATATACCTACTACTGTGATATATATGTAGATATCCATACATATATGTGCATATGTATCTCTCTATGTATATGTGTAGACATATATTGCTCTGTATATGTATATATCTGGGTGTTTATTTGTATATCTATGTACATACACATATCCATCTATGTATGTCGATATGTATATCTGTATGTCTATATAGATATCTGGATAAGTATATGTACATATATCATCACCATATGTCCTAAACATGGAGTGTAGCCCTACCTCAGCCTCTGTAGTCCCAACGTTGTAGTGCAAGGGATGTCAGGTATGTCTAGCAGGTATACTTGTAGAGTATTGCTACTGTAATAGGGATTATCTTCACAGACATGGTGTGTGTGGGAGGTCACATCTGCTTTTAACATGTGCGCCACTGGCTATGACAGACATCCTAAGGACATCATAGTACAGTACCAGTGCTCGCACCTAATACTCCTGTGGACTACAGCAGAGATAATTGCCAATATATGTGGACAGTCTGACACACTCTGGACACTCCAGAGGTATACACATAACCCCTTAGTGCAAGACATGTGGACCGATCCTGACATTGTGGATGTTAACAGCCATGTAGATGGGTATAACATGTAACTACTGGTATACATTTGCCCTCACAGGTTATGCATTCACACATCCTTGTCTGTCCTAACACATAATAACTGCTGGTAAGGAGGTGCCATGGCCACATACCACCCACTAGATTTTGACATACATCTGTACAGCATACCACTGCTCTGTCTGACATACATGACTGTTATGGTGACCCAGCAGCAGTACATCTGGCAAGTAACTGGACATTACATCTCACTGGGTAAGTACACTAAGCTGCTAGGCATGTAACAAAGCACTGTGCAGGTTACAGGCAGACCAGCTCAACACTGGCCTACATTTCCTATGGGTGAATGCACATATACCTGCACATAGATAGCAGGTTCTACAGGCATTCCACAGCACAGAGTAACATACACCTGTGTGTAAGTGCTCACCACAACCAGTGTGAACACAGCCACAGCTACATATGGCATGTTAGCACATTATTACAGTATATGGACTACCTGTTCAACACCAACCTCATATGTGCCACCCACATATTAACCCTACATATACTGGGCCACTACATAGCATGGTCGTTTGCCTGTCTGTGGTTTGGGACATGTGCATGTATGGCCCTGCAAACATGTAAGCCGATAGGGTAGCATACAGTGGAGCAGCATGTAACATCAGATAGAAGAGGACCAAGAACAATGACATCTACCACAGTCTGTACACAGACCAAGGTACATATTAACAATACACACACTGCTGACAGTCATCATAACTACACAGACCTCAATAATGTACACACAACCACAGAATGTTGAGGTTATGTCATCAAATATAACCCCTACTATACATTACATGTGTAACTGT
Organism: Protopterus annectens; assembly: GCF_019279795.1. NCBI lineage: Eukaryota > Metazoa > Chordata > Ceratodontiformes > Protopteridae > Protopterus > Protopterus annectens. Next base: position 465,110,167 of record NC_056735.1, read on the forward strand.
CTGATACCTCACTGGCTTGTTATCAGATATGATGTCACTAATTATGGTGTACAGTACGTATGCACCCCTTACTGCATGCCATATGTACAAAGGTTGTCAGGGTTGTGACTGGAGGCACATACACAGGGCCAGTATTGACATGTTGCTATGATAACCTCATACATTTAATGTTGTAACAGGGTTTGTTGCACCATATGTCCTATGAGGGTCAGTAACTCTCACTGCTGTCACCATCTACAGACTGCAATTCTCACACTACCTTCAGCAGTTCACAGATACATGTACTGTGGGTAACACCCGAAACAAAAGGCACCACACACTGGCCAGTCTGCAGATAGCTCTACAGATGGGTGTTCCCTCATTAACATAGCACTGACATGGCAGGTATGTAAACATGTAGGAGAGCCATATCCACACACACCCCGTTAAACCAACATTACTCCAAATGCAGTATAGCAACACTTACAGTCTGTAGGCAGGTCAGGCACATCTCCCTCCTGTGTGTTGGCCTGTTTCCACAGTGTATGTTGTTAGAGGTAAACCCCAATCCATCTGAGATGCTGTTTGTCAAACAACAGATCGAGTTCCTGCTCACAGTGAATGAACGGCCCACCACCAACATGATATTCCTAGATATTGGTGTGTGTTTCCATGCAATTGGCTATGGGAATGTTACCACAGCTGTTCCACATGCAATCAGCTAGAGGAGGCTGCAATTCATGCAGAGACCATCAGCTGATCCTGAGCATCACTTAAAATATACATGCTGCTGCCTAAGCAAAGTATGTGTAAGCCTCCACATCCACCAGAGAGGGAGTAAGAGAGGCAGACAGAAGCACAGAAAAGCCAGGGAGGGGTGGGAGATTAAAACTTATGCATGTTTGTGTCATGCACCTACCAGTACAGGGTATCAAACCCCCGATGACTATGCAGTGCTATCACATGTCCATGCAGTTATTGGATGTGTCACATAGGTTACATGCTGGGGAGTCCTCAGAACGTATATGTGATGGTGGGTGACATCTGCAACAGGGATATGGCAGCTATGTGCTAGGTGTAGTGCATGTGCCTGCCCGCATGAACAGGTGTCAGGGTCAACACAGCCATACTCTCACAGGGACACACACACACATTGTCACACTTGGCAGGGCCATGAATATAGCTCATCACTAGTGGGATTGCCACAACACAGTACAGTGCAGGTATCACATGCACCACAGGGATCATACGGAGGGTATATGTGCAAAGGATAAGTGGAGGTGTCTGACATCAGACAGCATGCTTCAGTATGCCAATGGAGGTTGTAGTGAGTGCAAATGTGGTCATTCGCATCATACACCACACACACAGGCATGGGTGCCAGTACTGACATGCATGTGTGCACTGCTTCATGGGTGTGTTGTGTTTAATGGTGCCAAATGGCTATACAATGCTAGGTGATAGGTATACCTTGGCATCAGGCCACATGACAATGGTCTACATTGTGGCTCAGGGGTGTAGTGTCTGGAGTTGCCCACACAGGTGGGTAATGTATTCACCATCCAGTCACCTGGGTGACTATTGTGTGTGGCCAAAGCTATGTATTGCTTGCCATGTATGTGTTCCTTAGTCCATGAAATGGATAGTGTCTGGGATGTGCACACCTCCCACATGCATGTACAGTGACATGTGGAACTGTACCTGGGGTGTCTAGCCCAAGTTGTGTACAGAGATCATTATCATTAGATATGCCAGCTCATGTGGCAGGAACTGTTCATGGACAGCAGGTTTGCCCTGCACCTACATTGATAGCATGATACTGGTATTCCCCTGGTGTCAGTGGCATCTGTCCATACAGGGCTTGTGTTTCAGGCATGTTATGTCCTTTGTGGGTCATATTTGATGGTACCACAGGTGTTGCAGGTGTCCAGTGGGAAACATGGGGGAGGTACACTGTCGGCATATACATGCCTATTGAAATGTTGGACAGGGTGCCATGCTGTCTGTAGCCCACTGCAATCACACCATGGTTACTATCAGTGGGCAATATGCAGGGCACTACCAACATAGCGGCTGTTGCCTAGACAAGTGTGTGTGTGTATGAGACATGGGTTGAGAGTGCACCCTGGGTAATGCAAGGGTTGCTAATGTTGTTCAGTTGGCATTGATGTCACATTTAGAGGTACGGATTTGCACCCCAGCCTCTTTACTATTTCACATATGTTATCCCTATATGGTGGACATTGTGATACATACTTGGCCCACCATATAAGACGTTTGCAAAACCTGCTCCACATTGAGTCCAGTTGTTACACAATCACAACCACTTCCACACAGGATAAGAATGACAAACACAGACACTCACACAGACACACACACACTCTCACACACTCACACACACACACACACACACACACACACACACACACACACACACAAACACACACACACCTGTCATGTCTGGGATTAGAACTCCTTCCTAACTATTATATTACACTATAGCATTAAGCCATTATAAGATACGCCACGGAGATTACTGGAGTTCTTCTTCCCCAAAGGTATATTTTACAATGAATTACATGAGCAGGATTGCCAAAGTAGGGCATTTGAATTGTAGTGAGTGTTACTAGCTTAAAATGCATTGCTCCCTCCACAAACATAAAAACATACACAAAACATCCACAACTGCCATGTGTAAGGATAGAACCCTTACCAGAGTTCTATATCACACTACAGCATGATGCCATTATAGGACACACCACAGAGATTATTGGAATGCCCCTTTCCCAATGGTGTATTTCACAGTGAATGACATCAGCAGGATTGTCAAAGTAGGGCATTTGAATTGTAGTGAGTGTGACTACGCTAAAATGCATTGCTCCCTACACAAACATAGAAACACACACAAAACATCCACGACTGCCATGTGTGGGGATAGAACCCCTACCAGAGTTCTATATCACACTACAGTATGATGCTGTTATAGGATGCACCATGGAGATTACTGGAGTGCCCCTTCCCCATAGGTGTATTTCACAGTGAATGACATCAGCAGGATTGCCAAAGTAGGGTATTTGAATTGTAGTGAGTGTGACTACCCTAAAATGCATTGCTCTCTGTCTCTACACACACACACACACACACACACACACACACACACACACACACACACACACACACACACACACACTTGCCAAGTCTGGGATTAGAACTTCTACCTACCTATTTTATCACACTACAGCAGTACACAGTTATGGCATGCCCTATGGAGATTACTGGGCTACAACCTTGCCAGAGGTGTATTTCTATGTGGATTACATCAGCAGCCTTGCCAAAGTAGGGAATTTCAATTGTAGGGAGTGTGACTACCCTAAAAAGCATTGCTCTCTACACAGAGTCGGACACACACACACACACACACACACACACACACACACACACACACACACACACACACACACACTTTCCAAGTCTGGGATTAGAACTCTTACCTAATTTATCACACTACACTAGTACGCAATTATGGCATGTGCTATGGAGATTACTGATCTACAACCTTCTCAGAGATGTATACCCTAAAAAGCATTACTCTCTACACAGACAGAGTCAGACACACATACACACACACACACACACACACACACACACACACACACACACAGACACACACACACACACACACACACACACACACACACACACACACACACACACACATACACACACACACACACACACACACACAGTTGCCATGTCTGGGATTGGAACTCTTACCTAACTAGTTTATCACACTACAGCAGTATGCATTTATGGGATGCACCATGGAGATTACTGGGCTACAACTCACTCAGAGGTGTATTTCACAGCGGATGACCTCAGCAGGCTTGTCGTAGTAGGGCTATGGGGAGGGTGGTGTGTGTGCATGGGCCATAACCCATTCATCTAGAGGTTGACATACCACATGTGGGCACACACAGGGTCAGATGTCACAGGTACTTGTATACAGCTGCTAGATGACTACTTCCTTGTACAGTCATGGTGCACAGTTAGCAGATGCACTACATAATCTGTAATGCTGACAGATACTGGTGGCTAGTATCTACAGTGAGTGACATCTGAACCGCATGTGGTTGTGGACCTTTGGCTATGTGCTGGGTCAGACAGGCCTGGATGGCTCCTTGTCACAGTCACCCTCTTCTACTTTGGCTTATTATAGTGTGTTGTCTATATTCCTATTCACTGTGTGTGCAAAGCATGTGTGGTGCATACTGAGTAGTGTCTGCACTAACATCTGCGACTGCCAGATATGTCTGGTCCACGGGTGTTTGTAGACATGGCCTTCATGTGTTTAAGTGTGTGAGCATGCCCAGTATGACCTTTCATTATGTTGTCGACTGACATTGTCTTCATTTCTCCAAGTGTGTGAGCATGCCCTATATGCCTGTCTGTATTGAATGTGTGGATCAAGTCCAGGTAGTTTGTACTGCAGTGCTAACCTTTGTGTTGTACACCTACAGGTAGCATAGTGTTTCTGCAGGGTATCTGATCATTTGGCATTGACTGTTACTACATTTCTACATAGGATGGGGGGCACACCTGACTCTTTCTACATTTCTACACAAGATTGGGGAGGCACATCTGACTGTTACTACATTTCTCAGTAGGATGGGGGGCTCACATGACTATTTCTACAGTTTTCACAGGATTGGGGGGGCATACCTAACTGTTATTACATTACTACGTAGGCTGGGGGGCACACCTGACACTTGTACACATTTGCTATGACTGCACTAATATGTCAGGTACTCCATTTCATTCTGTATTTATACCTATCATGCTGACTAGAGGCATACCACTGTACTACAGATCTTAGCTTTGATTTACCTACATATTAGTTTCTGACTTCCTACCCTTCAGAACTAAAGTCCCACTGCCTAACCTGCTGTAGTCTGTCTGTGTAGGCCTGGGGGGGAGGTTACCCATAAGCATCATTCAGAGGCCATAGCACAGCCATTGTTTCTGTTTGTCTACACCTGTCCTGCTGGCTGTGACTTTTGTTGGGTATGTGAACCCCCTGACTAGCATGTGTGAGTCTCTTACCTTGTGGGTGTCCCAGTATTGAGGGTGGCGCTGTATGGCTACCTATGTTGGATGCACATAGTACACTCCCTACACATGGTTGAGCACAGGTAGTGTAATGTTTGACATCTCTTTTACTGTATGTGAGACTCAGAGAGAGGTGTTATTCCCTGGGTCCCTTATGTGTCAGTGTATGTGCTATGTGTTGCCTCTTTGCCAAGGCCTGGGCATACTGGGCATGCCTCATTCAGCCTATTGGGGCAGGCTGAGATTGTTCCTCCTCTGAGTCACTCTGTACCTGTGTACGTCTTGGTAATGGTGGGGGCTGTGTGGCCCTGCCCTGTGCTGTTAATGCTGCCACTGTTTTCACAGGATCATATTGTGTAGCATGGCACATACAAAGACAATTTGGGTACATGTAGCATGTGAGTACTGCAAGGCTCCACTGGATGTATCCAGGCACCGGAACCATGACTTAAGCATCCCAAACACACACTCTACAATAATTTTTTGTGCACGTGCCTCATTATGGAGTTCTTGTTCGGGTGTGTGTGCATTTCTGATGGGTGTCATCAGCCATGGCTCCAGTGCATATCCAGCATCCCCCATTAGGTGACCGTGAGGGATGTCCCCACTGGCATATCTCTGGTACAGCTGTGTCAGATATCAGATGTGGGAATCGTGATAGCTTCCAGGGCCGCCAGCACACACATTCATTATTATGCCCTGGGCATTGCACATGGCCTGGCAGTTGATGGAGGGGAAGCCCTTGCAGTTGATGTAGACCCTACCCCACTCACCGGGTGGTGCTTTGATGCATATGTGCGTGCAGTCTATAGCACCCACTACCTCAGGGTATTCTGCTATTTGGTGGAACAATTGTATATTGCTGGCCAATGCCTCACTGGTGTTGGGAAAATATACGTGCTCACCAACGTGTGCTGACATGGCATCCAGGAACTGGTGGAGTACCCTGGATGCTAATGCCTGTGAGATCCACATCATATCCCCAGTTGGCCTTTGGAAGGTATCTGTCACTAGTATTCTTAGGCCTACACATACCTTGGTATCCACTGGGATGGGTTCCCCTCTGTTAGTTGTGTGTGAGGTGTGGCCGGCACAGCTCAACAATTTGATGTAGGAGGTCCCTGTCCACCCTGTAGCGCTCCACTGTCTCCAGCTCTTGTAGCCCCTGGTAGGTTACCCTGGGTCTGTACACTCTAATCCATCTCCTCACTGTGGGTTGGTCGACAGCATTCACATCCTCACCACCCTCAGCCTCTTCCACAAGTTGTTGTATGATAGCTATTGCACCCCTATCATTTTGCTGTTGTGAGTGTTAAAAGTTCCCCGATTGTTTACATCGGTGGTGTAGAGTGTGGGAAACGCCAGAGGGGAAGAGGTTTGCATAGTTTATTGTAGTGTTCTGGGCTGGGCTGGTCTGCTGCCTGTGTAATTGGCTGATTCTGATAGATTTCACCTGCCAGCTATGTTAGTTCTCCTAGATTACCTTCCTACTGCTGTCTTCCCTTCCCACTGCCTTCCTGTTTAAGCCCAGGGGTGCGCCATGCAAGCAGAGTGCTCAAATGTGCACAGAGCTGCTATTTCCTGGTTTAACTTTTTTTAAACCTTTAAAACCTGTGCACGGTGTGCACACCTGCTTAGGCAATGTATAGAGTGCTAGGCAGAGTCAGACACACCCCCTTGCTTAGCTGTGCTTAGCTAGGAGCAAACCTGAGCCACAGGGCTCCAAATCCACTTACGGTATGCCTGACACCCCCCCCCCCATGATGTCAGCTAACTTCTAGGCTTGCACCATGCTATCCCTACTCTTACACTGTTGGGACCTGACTAGCAAGCTGGGGGAAACTGGGAATCACTATCATTCCCCTCATTTGCATAGGACTGCCTGCTAATGCATAGTTACGTGTCACACTGAGCCTCCCCCCACAGCAACCACTACTCACTGGCCATGTTGTCTTCTGCCTGCCATTGACTTGCATGGTAGAATAGTTATTTTAGTTAGAATGCTTATTTTAGGTTTATTTTGTTGTTCCCCCCCGATCCCATTTGCGTGCCACTGCCCTATGCTTAAACAGCCGAGATCGGCTAAAAAAAAAATAAAAGTTGATTTTTTTTTTTTAATTTTTTATGTTGTTTGCAATGCCAATGGCCTTATACTTGGCCACTGACATGCTTTCTGACTGATATGCAGCCTTTATTTGGAGCTGTCACGGCTCCATTTTGGATTTTGCAGAAATGTACTCAGTTATAACCAAGTACATTTCTGCAGGTTGCACTAGACCTGCACAGTTGGTTGCAAGCTTCCTGGATCGCAAATTCATCTCATTTGCATGGATTTCTCCTGCACAGGGGCTCAGTCCGTGCAGGTCTAGTGCAGGAGCACTCGTGCACGTCCCTGCAGACTGTTCCTGGATCCCACGGCAGATGTATTGCCTGCTAGAGCTCCTGCACTGATCCTGCATGCCATGCAAGGCATACAGAATCCAGGGGTATGTCTGGATAAATTAAAGATTCTTTAATTATTTGATAACTGTTTATTTTCTGTAGTAGCTGATTTTCCATAAAAATGTTTCTTTTTCATCCTGTTAGCATGTATCGAATGATGGATATTTCATTATTCACTTTCATACAGAAAAATCCACCAGTGTATAGAACCAAATCTTCTGGTCACAAAAGGGATTGACCTTCAACATGCTTACATAGCTTTTTATGTGATCTAGGTTTTAATACTTAGCTTTTCAAATTATAGAGTATTTACTGGATATTGTTTGGTTCATTGCAGCTCAATCCCACAAGCACTATATTTACAAGCCAGAATGTCCTCTCGGACATTGAAAATGAAGATTTCTTTTCTGTGCCACACAAACCTCCTCATGCCGTAAGAGGTGCAAATATTGCATTTAATTATAGCTGTCACTGAGGTCACTGCTTCTCAGCAGAGCAGAAGTAACAGACCTGGATTAACAGTAACAATCACTATCCACCTCAGGTAGCATGATAATTGCATTTGCATGACTGGCCTCCAACAAGTCATAGGTAACTCTACTTAACATTTCCAAATGTTTTGGAACACTTGTCTCACAACAACATTTCTAAAATTAATAGTAAGGTGTCCCAGGGCCACTTTCATAATATAAATTCCTTTTTTATGCTCTGTACCTCTGACATTTTTCCGAATGCAGTGAAGTTCTTTACGCTTTGCTAATGAGGACGTCACACTTCACTCTTTTACAACCATTGATCTACACCTGTGTAAACACTGAATGATATAAGAAATTGTGGTTTAGCAGTTTACTGATAGTTGTGCGAACATCTCAAATCTTATTTAGTAATCAAAAATGTTTAATGTTTTGATAACTTGGCTGACTAATGAGGTTATAACCCATTTTCAGTGGAACCCAAAGGGTCTGTTTAAGTGACTTGCTCAGAGTTACACAATAGACACACAGAGTTAAATACAGATGATGGGTAAAATCCATGGTCAAATAATTCTCAGTGAAGAAAGGTTCTTATAAACATCTGTTGCAGCAAGAAAGTTGACCCTTACTTCTAGGCACTTTTTATAAACTCCCGGTTAAAACAGGGAGACCATCACTCTTTTAATGTTAATGTTTAAATCCTTATATTACTAAAGAAAATATTCCATGATAAATCTTTCCATATAATGTAATCACACCATCTCACCCAAAAGCTACTTCAGCTCTACAAAAGCTATTTATAGAATGGAGGCTTTGTTGTAATAGCTATAAAACAAAAAGTGGATGCATCTCTTTCTTGTAGACAACAATGTTCCCTCATAGAATAGGAGAAGGCAAAGATATACAGGGTCTGTCTCACAGACAAGCGGACTGGCAGATAGGCGGACACAAACATGCACATGAAATTACATCTTTAATTCATAATATAAACATGCAATCGTCAAGGTTCAAGACCGTCATTTTACTTTCAGGCATTAAAAGATATCTTCATGAGGATAGGTGATTTAAATAATAAAGGCAAGGAAAAAATAGCACACCTGTCAAATCTCAGTACAGAATAGTATTGAATTAAATAATATCTGGCAAACCATATTTTAAGAAGGTATGTTTTTTATTTGTTAATGGGATTTGACTGTATGCATAATAGTGTTATGTGCCTGAAAGATTATGCAACTTGTTTTAGTTTTATATAAGATTTTTGCTTTTTTGATCTTGCTTTTATATTTTCATTTCTATATTTTATATCTAGATAGAGATTTGAATGGGTAGGGTAAATGTGGTAACTATGTGTGAACAGGTGAAAGGAAATGCATGTTTTGGATAAACAATTTCGGAGGGTGATGTCAAAGGGCTTTGAGGGAAAGAATGAGTAAGATGAGATTCAGGCTGTGTAGAGGGTCTTGAGTAAGGGGAATGTGCATATATTTCAAACGATACACACACACACACACACACACACACACACACACACACACACACACACGCATGCACATGCGTATATATATATATATATATATATATATATATATATATATATAATATGGATTTACTTTGAAACTCCAAATTACCAGAATCTTGAACTTCATATCACTGAGATGAAAATGTCGATTTTTAAAAAACACCAAAGATCACAATACCACACCACACAATATCTAAAACTTATAGAATATCTTAAACCAAAGTCTTGAAATAGGTATGTATACCTTTAAGGACTTGTTCTTACCTTTCAGACATGGTGTATGTCATGTTCAACACTCCAGGAAAAGTAACAACACTATAATCACCACCATCTTGTAAAAACAGTAAGGAAGTGGTAACAATTTCACAGTGCATTTACCATGTGAAAAATAGATTAAACGACAAGATATATTGGTTGTATAAGTACTTATTTTCACTAAAATAATGAGTGAATACTTAGCATTCCTTTGTCAAATGTTCCTGCTTTGCAAAGTTTAGCAAGGTTGTTTAAGTTATACAATATTTATTTAATCTACTAGTAGTTTTAATATAAATGTTGGGCGTTACATTATCAAGAATTAAAATTTACTTATAAAACACAATATTTTTGTTATGCAGTATTTAAATATATAGTATATAATGAATACTATACTGGTGCAGACATACAAATGACACATATACAACATGATTTTTGATATTGTGTGGTTTGGTATTGTAAAGTCAGCATTTTTGTCTCAGTGATATGAAGTTCACGATTCTGATAATTGAGGTTTTCAAAGTTGATCCATATGTGTGTGTATATTTATATATACACATTGGCAAGTAAGTCAGGAGATCAAATATGGCCAAGAGAGGAGGTGAGAAATAAGTAGTGGTATATAAGTAACAAAGCCCTTGCGAGCTGAATGCAACATTTGGCAAACTGAGACAGTAGCTTCAGCTTCTGATTAGAGGATAGGGATGTGGTAAAATAAAGTGTAAACTGAATGAAGCATGTAGCATGGACTGGTTAGATAAATCAAATGTGTCATTCAGGTTCAGAAGTGGAGAAACAGGAGGTCAAAAATTAGTGGAAGGAACGGTAAGGAATTTACAGAGTCAGGGAGTAGTGAACAGATATGAAAGAACTATGGACAAAGAGAATGTAGAGGCAGAATCTTAAAATGTTGATATATGGAAGACAGAAAAAAGTTGCCCATGACAAAAGGGCAAGTGATCTTCTAGAATGATATAATGGTTCAGTTAATGGCATGGAATTTGAAATACAAAAATGAAGCAGGGAAGTGGAGAGACTGGAGGACAGGATGAAATAATAGGTATGTAAAACAGACATGTTTCTGTCATTACATGAAAAATTCTCCATGAAGGACATGGAGGAAGGAATGACAGACACTGACAACAGTATTTCTGAGTCAGAATGTGTCTAACGGAGAATAGCAGGATGTGTTTGTGGGGCAGAGGAGCACAAAGCAACTGAATATCTGACAAGCAGAAAGGACAGAGGGGAGAAAATGTCCTGTAGAAATTCTCATAAATTAGATACAGAATAGGTGCTTCCTGTGATGAAAGGTGCATTTGAGTGGCACATGTCGGATGCACACAGCTGTTGGATTTAGAAGGAAAAGTGATGACAACTCTACTGCTTAATGAACAGAAAGGGAATTCTTAGGGAATTATGGGAAAATCTTATTAATTTTTGGAAATACAATGATCTATGTGAGGTTTCTGACTAAGAGCTCTGAAGGCTCTATAAGATATTAAGTTCATAAGGGGTAGTGGATTTATTATACACGTTGTCTGTAAGTGGAATAACTGAAGATTGTTGGTAAGTTAATGGAGCACACGAGAGCTGAACAAGGGAGGGAGCTGTCTAAATGGATATCCAAAGGAATTTAATTCTAAGAGATGGAATTTTATGTCTATACTGTTATGGTAATATGAAAATTGGGGTTAGAGGGACAATAGGAGATGAGAGGCTTTATTCCAAGCCAAGGGTAAGTGTTTTGCTTAATGTGCTTTTTTCTGTGCAAATATAGTTACGCCTGTGCAAATATAGTTAGGTTAAGGTATGCATCAGGAGTGCACACTATTTTACCTGCTTATCTTTACTGATTATAGACATTCTGGAAATGAAGATGAGAGACCAAATAAGGCATATGGCAAGTGGTAAGAGAATGTTTAATTTCTTTAATCTAGCTGCAGATGATTGTTATTAATGAGGCAGATTTATGGTACTGAAGACTCAAGAAATCACACATTTAAATCATAGAAATTGCTAGTAAGGTAAATGGAGATAGTGTGGGTAAGTCTGCCAACTGTGAGGGTGGAGCTGTATATGGTGATTTGTGGTTTCATCCACTGATAGCTTATGCTTTAGGAGAATGATATATAAAGACAGGTAAGCAGCTGGAAAGATGGATGGGCAGGTTCAAACATTTAAATAAAGAGGGTGCAGATGTTAAACATGATGTTGCTTCTGTAGATGTTGTCCTGAAGGAGACAGCTTACTTGGACCTACAGGGCAGTCACAGGAGAAATTGTTAGAAATCACAGGAGAAATTGTTAGAAATGAGCTTTGGATGTCTGTTGAAAGAGGTGTAGGTCTCCATAATTTAGAAAATATGTAATGGTGACAGTGCATGTCGGGAAGAATTGTGAGAGAGCTAAAGATATAAATAGGTTGGATGGTGTGGTACAGAAGGAGGTGCAGAGAACTAATGACAGCGTAACTGCAGAATGTAGAGTTAGAACAGGCAATTGGTACTGAGATACTGATTATGACAGAAAAATGAGGTGTAGGGGTAGGACATGGAGCAACTCTGAAGAAGAAAGCTGCATTGATAGAGGAAGAATATAGAGAAAATGGGTTGAGGTTGTAGTGAATTACATGGAAGAGTAGTGAAAGGGAGACATCTTGAAGGAGGTGCAGGGAGGAGAGGGACATTAATTCACATAAAGGAGGCTGCTTAAGGTATTATAGTGTATAGATGGTGGTACAGAATTATGTGGGAGCAGAGTAAAATAGTTGTGTGGGAAACTGTGGACAGGGATGTGGGAGGGCTGAGGTGAACAAAGAAGAATGACAAAGTATAGAATATGTAAAGGAAGTCAGAAGGGACAAAATTAATTTCTGGATGTGGATAAGGGGTAAAATGGGCAAGTAGGAGGGTTCCCTATTGAAATCGTGAAGGTCCACTTACCTGAATACGGAAACGTCGACACGTATACATCAAACCATGAAAACACCGATCGTCCTGAAGTGCGATATCCAAAATGTCAAATCGTCATGCTTGGCCCTGTGGTATAGCTCCGTAAGGTAAGTGTGCGATAGTTATGGACCTTAGGGTTAGGGTGTGTGTTAAGGTAAGTGCATAGATAGTAATGTATGTATGGTTTAGTGTAGGGTTAGAAGTTTGGTTTTGTTAAGTGTATGTGTGTGGGTTATTTATTTTGTTTGGGCATAGCTCTGTAAGGTAAGTGTGTGATAGTTACGGACCTTAGGGTTAGGGTGCGGGTTAAGGTAAGTGCATAGATAGCAATGTATGTAACATTTAATGTAGGGTTAGAAGTAGGGTTTTGGTTTGTGTATGTATGTGGTTTATTTATTTTGTTTGGGTAAGTAGTATGTAGCACGCGGTTGGGTTGCACGACTATGACAGTTCGAGATTTTGAATTTCGCAGTTTAGGGTGTTCTTTGCATTGGCAGTTCGGGTAATATGTGTTGATGATTCCATATTCAGTGACTAGGACTTTCACGGTTATAATATAGACCCAAGTAGGAGACATGATTAACTCTGGGTAGTTGAACTAGCACAAAATCAGTAGTCAAAATTGGTACATAATCTCACAGTACACAAGAAAGGCAGAAAAAGGAGGTACTCCTAAAGCAAGATGAATGCTGTTGGATTGGTGAGAAAGATGCATATGGGGTAGTGATGTAAAGGAGAAAAGAGGCTGTAGGAAGCAACAACTTATTTTGGGGGTGTTCAAGGAAAAGGTCTTGTGATCATAGATTATACAGTATCTGGATTTTAATGTCAGCACAAGAGAAATTACAGTTAGGGAATGGAAGAAGGAAGAGACAGACTGGCTTAATCTTATCAGACAAAAAGAGTACAGAATAGGTTTGGAGGAAAGTGAAAGCATTAAAGAGAGATGTTTACAGCAGAAAACTGAAAAGCTGTTGGTTGGCTGTAAGTTCTGTGAAAGCAAAGTTGTTGAGAAGAAGAATGTAAATTTCAAGGCAGTAAACAAGTCTGGAGGGAGATGTATTAGATAGAGGTAGTGCAGACATGTAAAAAGGAATAAACGGTGGAAGAAAATGTAATGTTCTCACATTAGTAAACAAAAGTATGTGTACACACACACACACACACACTGTAGAACTTTAGACATGAATCTTAAATTTTTTTCTGATTATAACAAAGCTTTTTAACTCATTTTGCAGATGTGTGAAGGATGTGAGTAAAGCTTGTCATTTTAATTTGCAGGTATTACACTTTATAAATATGAGAATATGTAAATTAAATAATGAAGAGTAAGAAAAAAAGACTACACCTGTTAAGTCCCTCTGCTTGTCTGTAAGAATTCATGATCAAAATTAATATCTAGAAAACTAGAACTTAAAAAGATATGTTTATCACATTAATTTAGTTATTAATGGATTTTGATAGTATATATAATAGATGGACATGCACAAGACACCTGAAATTGTTTTACTAGAAATTATAGTTAGTGATGTGTCTCTTATGTTATGTGTGGTGGTACAGGGCTGCAACATTATAAGTGGTTTGCCATAACGTTCCCTTATTGAATATCTTTTGTATAGAGCCTTCATGTCTTTATGTCAGCCCACATTTTGCTCCAAAGGCTTACCCTAGGGTTTGCTTTGAAATTTACTGCTCCTTTTAATAATAGATTAGTCAAAAACCTGAATTCCACCTTGACCAGGGATGCTATTAATTATAAACAACAAAATAAAAAATTAAGATAAAAAAAAAAAACACAGAAAAGGAGAAGAACACCCAATGCAGTTACTTCTCCTGGATCTACCCTTCCTCCAACTTATGGCTGGTAATAATTTTTCCACTGAGGTTTGTAGTAATATTGATTCCCTTGAGAGGCTGCTTAATAAAGAAAATGTGATTTATTATAACATCTGGGGCTTAAGGGATATTTAGATCTTGATATTGCACCCATGGGTCTGCGTTTTGTTAAATGCCTCACTACTCCCTTTAACTCTACTGATCCTGCTGATAACCAGTTTGAAAATAGACGGGTAGTGGCTGCCCATCATTGTGTTAAAGGAGTATTAAACAATTTTGGATTTTATGCTTCTGCAGTTGGTATTCTTCGCTTTTTCTGTGATTTTATGCTATTAATTATAGCAAGCATCATCAATGAAGAAGTACAGGCAAGTAGAATACTGGGTCCATTTCTGAGACATCCCTAGATACAGTGACATCACTGCCAAATTTAATCCCAAAGGAGAAATTCACCTTAATTCCTCATCTTTGTTACCCAGTGGGGCCTTTGGTCAAATATTTTATTGGCTAGGAGAACACAAGGGTAACAAATGCTAATTTAAATGAAGCTGCTGATCTCATTAGATTATTTTTTTCCCTCAAATTTTTTTTATTTTCAATTAAAATAACATTTACATAATATTTTTAAATATAGTTTTAAACAACTATATACAATATTTACAATAGCCTGAGTTTCAATTATATACACTGTATGTTATTAAATATAGAATTAACAGATCAGTTATCAGAGATGCAATATTGATTATTGTAAAGTGTCCAACAAAGATATAACTTTCTTCCAAGGATTATTTACCAATGGCCTGGGATAAATTCGTAGTTCTTTGATTTTTATTTCCATCGATACAGTTATCTTCAGTAAAGTCTAGAATTCTTCCATGGTTGGGGGTGTATTTGAATTCTACCTTCTGGTTATGCATTTCCTAGATATAGCAAGCATTGTCCATAACAAATACATATTTGTCTTATTCAGGTAGGGACCTTCATTTACATTTAGTATAATCAAAACTTTAGTTAAGGTAAAGGATTCATTAAATAAAGCTTGTAAAAAATGATTGATTCCATTCCAGTATAATTTAATTTTATTACATTCATAAAATATGAATCCAGTCTGCTTTATTTGACTTTTCACACCTCCAGCAAAAAAATATTTGTAGTAGTACTTATCGTTTTAATTCTAGCTGGTGTTAAAAATGCTCTATGTAAGTATTTCCAGTTAAATATGTTCCAGTACTGTGTGTTAGAGGTATAATTAACTGATAGTAAGATGTTAGTTTTAATTTCTTCTGTTAACTGCAATGACTGTCCTTTTGTTAAGAACTGCCAGTATGATGCTTTGGGAATTGTTTTATATGTTATTAACTCTTTATATAGATTTGAAATGGAATTTTTCTTTTCACAACTATTATATATAAAATCATACAGAAAACTTATTAGATTTGGAATATCTTTAAAGGAGGGATTATTAATCTGCATAAATCTTGAGTGTACATTAGAATGCTTTGTAAGGTTAACCAGCCTTCTGATGGAATTTTGTAAGCAGTTTTTATCATATGCATATCTAAAACATTTAATTTATTTACACATTGAAACCAGCATAAGAATCCATTTTGTTCCCAGGAGGTTATTGTTTCCCTGTATATTTTGTGAGGAAAGTTCTATGTGATGGTAAATGGGGTTAAAAGGTCAAACCAACGTTTTAGATCTATGTTTGCATTGATAAGTTTCCTAAAGGAATTGATGTAATCATTAATCCGTGTTGTTTTAAAAGGTTTTGTTATACTATATTGTATACTTATGCATAGTATGTACCATGGTTTGTTTGATTTGTATACTATTCATTTTTTTTAACAGATTAAATTCATTTGTTAATATAGCCATTGTTAATTCTTTCCAGATGGCAAAATAATTTGGGTTTATCCAGTCTATTGTAGTTTTAAGCACAGATGCTTTTATATATGTTTCTATTTCTAGGAAGTTCAATCATTCTTGTTTCCAGGGTCTAATGTGATGACTTAGAGCTACTCTATTCTTTTTGGGATACCATAAACATTTTATTAAACATGAGTTTATTTCTTTAAGAATGTATCTTTCAGGAATTAACTGTATTGCTAATGCTACATATAGTATTTTTGACAATAAGACCATTTTTATTAATTGCAATCTGTCTTCAAAAGTTAATATAATTTTGTTCCACTTTTCTATATATATTTTTTATTGTTTCAGTAATGTTTTTATAATTTATTAATATTGTTTCATTTATATTTTTGCATAACACTATTCCTAAATAATTTAGCATAAGCTATTGTTTTCCTATGATGAATTTATCTGTAACTTGTAGTTCTTTTTTCTTATTTAAAAATAGAAATTTTGATTTTGATCTATTAAAGTGTAGACCTGAAATTTTATAACATTTCTCCATTACTTTTTCTAGCTCTCCTAATGACTCTTTGGAGTTTGATAGGGTTAATAAAATATCATCAGCAAAAAGCATTATTTTAGATATGTACTGGTCATATACTTCTATCCCTTTTATTCTTGGATTCTTGCATATTATTTCTGCAAGTATTTCTATAGCCAAAGCAAATAAAATAGGAGAAAGGGGGCATCCTTGTTTAGTACCTTTCATTATATGGATATATTCTGAGGTGAAAGAACCTAATTTAATGTAGGCTAAGTTATTAATATATATGCTTTTTAGTAATAAGATGAAGGGAGGAGGAAATTCAAATAATGCTAAAGTTTTAACTAGATATTCCCAGTTGAGGGAATCAAAGGCGTTTTCTATGTCTAATCTGATTACAAGTGTTTCTCTGTCTTCTTTATTCACATAATCTATAAGAGTAAGTATCCTTTTAATATTATCATGTGTGTGTCTGTTATATAAAAATCCAGTTTGATCATTATTGTCTTTTAAAGTGGGGTTTTCATTCTGTTAGCTAGGATTGACATGAAAATTTTGTAATCATTATTCAGTAATGATATAGGTCTGTATGAGGTGCAAAGGTCTGATGGTTTATTATTTTTTAGAATTGGTGTTATGATAGAATATTTCCATGAGGGTGGTATTTTTGCTTCTGACTGGACTTCTAGCAAAGTTTTATGAAAAAAGAAAGATTACTGTTGAAGGAAAGAGTTTGCAAATTTCTGTAATTATACCATCTATCCCTGGAGCTATGTTAGATTTACTTTCTTTTATCTTGTCAACAATTTCTTTGTAGGATATAGGTTTTTGTAGGTCTAGTTTTAAGTTTTCAGGATTTTTTTATATTGATAAGGTTTGTATCTAAGTTTATTTCGTTGGTATCTAAATTTTCTTTTTTGAAGTGTTCCATATAATGGAACCAAAATGCTTCAAGGATGTCCCCTATATCTGATACGTGTTTCCCTTTCTTTTCATGATATATACTACCAATGTTATTTGCTTTAGATTGTATTTTAATTCTTGTAGATAAATGATGTAGATATCTGGGGTAGGTGGCCAATGAGTTTAGTTTTAATTTTTTCAAGGCTAGACAAGTTTTGTGTGTTAGAATTTCATTATATTTTTTATTTAATTCCTCTATTTATTTTTTGACTTCTGGACAATTCTGATTTTTTTTAGATTTTGCTGTCAAGAGTCTGGTTTGCAAGTCTAATGATTCAGTTTCCCACTCTCTAACTTTGTTTTTGTACCAGCTAAGGGTCTTACCAAATAAATCCACTTTTAATGAGTCCCAAACCATGACTCTACCGATTCTGTTGTATTATTAATTTCAAGAAATAATTGTAGTTCTGACAACATCCAGGGTCTGAATTCTTTAATTTTTATGATATATAATAGAATTCTAGTTAAGCGGATTAAAGGTTTAAACTCTATTTGCAGCTTTATTACCAGAGTCATGATCTGAGAAGGGGCATGGAACTATTGAGAAGTTGAGGATTTTTGTTTGCACATCTTGAACTACGAACAATTTGTCTTTTCTGGTTTGTGTTCCGAATCTATGGTCTTTTTAGGAAAATAATAAGGATATATCATCTTTACTTTAAAAGTGTCTATTAAATTAAATCAATCAATCCATCTTTTTAAGGATTTTAAAATAGTTGCTATGCAAAAAGACTTCTTGGTGGTTTCATAAGCTTCTAAGGTACAATTAAAGTCTCCTCCCAGTATAAGATTTCCTTTATAATTGTCGGAAATAAAATCTAGGTGTTTTTTAACCGTTCATGCTCCAATTCCTGGGTACCAATATAGATTAGCTAAGGTCCATATTCTGTTATTAAATTTAATTATAACAAATACTAGTAGACCTTCTTTGTCTTCATATTTATAAATAACTTTTGGAGTGATTATGTTTTTCTTCCAGAGAATTGATACTCTTTTTGTCTTTGTTCTATAGGAGGATTGAGCTAAAACTGTATAGTCCTTAGGGTTCCAAATAAAGCTATCATTAGTCCTAAAATGCACTTTCTGAAGAAATACTACTTGTGCCTTATTAAGATTTAAATATTTTAGTAAGTTTGATCTTTTATTTGCATTATTTAAGCCATTAGTATTTAATGATTGTCTTTTCGGCTTTTCCCGGTTAGGGGTCGCCACAGCAGAACTCCGGTCTGCTAATGATTGGCAGTTGATTTTTATGGTGTTGAGTTGCCAGCATGATGCCCAACCTTCAGCGAAGGCACACCCATTCACACATGTCTTTTGGAGGCCACTCGACCTTGGGGAGGACATGCAGACTGCACACAGAAGGCACTCCAGCTGAAAATCGAACAGGAGAACCTCTTGCTGTGAGGCAACAATGCTACCACTGTACCACTGCGGCTTTCAAGCCATAATCAGAAAATATGGTATAACTACTATAATCATAATAAAAAAAAAGAAGCAAAAAGTTTCTTACAACAATAACTTGAAATGGATTTAACATTCTTATCATTAAATACTAAGCCATTAGTATTTAATGATAAGAATGTTAAATCCATTTCAAGTTATTGTTGTAAGAAACGTTTTGCTTTTTTTTTTTTTTTGTTATTTTGATTATAGTAGTTATAACATATTTTCTGATAACACTGAATGCTATTTTTATGTGTGTAAACTTGGGAGTGTAATTGAATGTTCTTTTTTCTTTAAATAGAAGTAGGGTAAAATTCTGGTCAAGCTTTAAAAAAGTATTTCTATAAAACATTAATTCTAAAGTATCAAATACAAGTAAATATGCATTTCCCATTAACATGAAATGAAATTCATTCCTAATCCAATAGATAAAGATAGATCTATTGGATTATCACTTATACCTTTAACCAACAATATAAACTGAGCTCCATATGCTAAATTATTATATGGATAATTTTCTTAAAAGAGATATGAAATGCTATATTATTCTATTATTGTTCTATAGTATTTTATATATCAGGGTGGAATGTTAGTAAACAATTATTATGTTGACTTAGAAAATATTCAATATTTAGTTACCTTTAAGAGATCCCAAACATGTCAGATATGTCATTTTGGATAAATTAAATGCAACAGAGGAGCATACATTAAATAAGTCAACAACAAATAGATTATTACTAAAATAATTTGACTAAAAGGACTCTGCAGGAGACAATGAGTGATTACCAATGAAACATGAATTTACTGTAGGTGTACTGTCTTCCTTTAATTTCCCACTCTTCAGCTCACCAACTTCAACTTACACTTATGAAAAGACATGGCTTGTCAGTGGTATCCTGACTCTGAGTAGAGGCGGCCTACATTCAAGTGTGCAGTGCTTTTACATATTTATAGATTTACAAAGCAGAGTCTAAAAATGAACTATGATCACCCTGACAATTCCCATCCTGCATAAGGCACCTCCTGCTTCCAGAATGGGCAATCACATCAGGTCTAGAATGAATGTGAAGGTGCCTATATGGTAATCAAGACTTACCTTAGGTAAGCATTAATCAAATAGTATTTAGAGCATCTTACGGAATTCTCAGAGCAGTTAGAATACATTTAAGCCTCTCCTCCCTTGACCAAAAACAGAGATTTCCCTTCCCTTTCTTTCCCTTGTTTTAAATCAGTACTAATAAAAGAAATTCAGCAAACATAGGTAAACAGAAATAACATTCAGTAGTCCATCTTGTACATGACTCACAATCCTTTAAACAGGTCAGTGACTAACATCACTTTAGTAAACATTATAAAGACAAATTAGAAATAATTTTCTAGCTCTTTACATTTTCTGATAAAGCAAAAAGTTAACAATAAGCTATTTTAACTAAAAGTATAAAGCATTTAATTTTTCCTTGCATGTATACATTTCTACTTATATTGTAGTGTCAATAGCTGTCTTTGAAATTGGTATAATACTTCACTTCTTCAAATCATTCCTTTTTTAATTCAGGTTTTGTTTTGTCAAAACGGCAACAATATTTCAAGGGCACAATTAATATTTAGACTGATGTTTCAAATAAATAACTTGTCAGTTGCCAGTTGAGTTAGTTTAGAATGTATGGTTAGTGCAAATATAGCATGTTGCAAAAATAATATGTAGAAATTATATTGACATTATTTTTGTCATTCATGAACTTGTGTTGTTGACCATTATACAGGCCAACTCCAGCCAGATTATATGGTACGGAAGTGTCTAGATACAGTAATATCTAACCAAAGGAAGTTTTTTGGAGGTATCTTTCACTCTATTTTGGAGGCTATATTGAGTTTGGCATTGTTTTCTGACACAGACTGAACATTTAACTATTTACATTGACATTTTGTTCTTTTTAGGAGCATAAGTGCCCCAACATGGATCTTATTACATTGTTAGAAGGCCTGTCAGCAGACCAGCATGATGTAGGAATTTTTGGCCTAACACCAGCTGGCCAAGGAGATATGGGTAGTAATAACAACAAACCTATAGGAGGACCATGCACTTTAACATTTTCTAAACTAACCAAAAGCGTGAAAATGCTGATATCACACATTTGGCATTTAAGGCTTTTTAAAGCTTATAAGATCAATGATATCACTCCACCAGGGCTCAGAGTAAAAATGCAACCTTTAGTCAGTCAGATTGATGAACTTACTCATGATTGGGCTCAAGCCCAACATCAGGCATCCATGTTATTTGTAGAAGCCCTTAGCATGTACCACAAATGTGCTATAGATAAACATATTTTGGAGGTTAAATAATCCTGTGAGGAAGTTAAGGTTTTTGAGGGGGAAACAATTTTCAACACACACTTAAATACCCTAGCTAAAGAGTTATCACATTTGGAACAACATTTAAAAAAGAAAAATAAAACAATTGACAAATTTAATAGGGATGTTAGTGACTATCAAAAAGGCAAACAGTTTAATACACAAAGAAATGTTCACTTTCAAGATACCACACAAAGATATATCAAGAAAAGAAAAAGACCCAGATCTATTCTTAGAAATAGAACTGAGCTTTCAGAGACAATTTCTGGTGATGATTCATCATCTGTCATTGATATAGATTCTCTACCCACTCAGGAGTTCCCAGTAGCCAAGAGGAAACAAGTGAATGACCCTTTAGGGTCAAAAGACATAGGGGGTAGAAAGCATAGGGCCAATAAACAACATAGAGCAACTTTTGAAACAGATGTTATCATAAATAACAATAATGTACATAACATTGCATCTCACAATCTTACGGATGATGAATTAAAGTTACTCAACAAGGGATTACATTTTGTTCCTGCTTTTTTTGTTAATAAACATGTGTTGGCCAATGATATAAATGACTTTTGTAGAACTTTAAACCTGAAATTGTTATTTTCAGAGAATGATCAAAACTCAAAGACCTATTGACTTTCGATTTCACAAGTCTCAGTTTATGCCACCCATGGACAGGCATGTCTCTGTGTTCAGAGAATGTGTTCTCAAAGATTTACACTTTCATGGTAGGATTTATTTTAATACCAAACAGAATTTAACCAAGGAGGAACAGGTAGCTGTAATGAAACTTACTAAGAACCATAATCTAGTCATTCTACCGGCTGACAAGGGAGGGGCTGTCATTGTGATGGATAGGGAGCAACGTGACTTCTAAACCTGCCCAGTGGCGTATGTTTGTATAAAGCCAAAACCAGTTTGTTGATATGGGGTTAGCCACCTTTTATATTAACTGCAAAGATAACATGTTGCAAAAAGTAATATGTATCTTTCCGTGTGTATTAGAGACGGTCAATTTCAAGTAACATATAAAATGTAACTTTTACAGTGCAGACAGCTTGTGAAATCAGCATGTTAAACTGAGTAATACTTTTTAGTCAAGCAGCTACATTTAATTGCTCAAGTAGTTTGGGAACATTTGTGTTTCCAGGAATATGTAATCCTATGAGGATAAATCATAAAATATTACAACAAGTCATATTATGTATTTATTTTACCTTGCTTAAGTTGTTTTTCATTTTAATAACTAAACAACATTACTTTTTTATTATTTGTTATCTGTGAGGGTAAATGCACTTTGCAGGTTCACAGTGTCCTTAGAAACTACAGCAACTGTTTACTGTTGCTATGGCAATGCAAATAGAATGTGAAGAAAGCTTCACTTCTCTTAACTAACAATACATTTTTCCCCTCTTTTTTTATGTATTTATTAACACTAAAAGGAAATAATTCAAAGGACATATGTACATGAATGGAACATTTCAGAGTTAATCACGAAGATGTCCCCAATCCCAATAAACGTAACAGTGACCATCATTAATCTAATAAATATTGTAATAACAATTAATTATGTTCACTATTCCAATTATTCTACCTTAAAACTAGATTATTTTAGACTATTATTTTTCTACGTATAGATGGTGTGTTATTAAATATATACAGACTATATTCGTATAGTAAATAGAGAATTTAGAAAGGGAGACAAGATGCAGTTAAAATAATAATGAGAAAAGAGAGAGAAAGAAAAGAGAAAATTAAGAGAAAATACACATATACTATGTATGTTGATTTACAGTATAAATATTTTATGTGCTATATAACCCTCCTTCTGTGAAAGAAAAGTACCCTGTTTTACATACTTGAGGTAATGTGAAAACTCTCATGTGTCATCTATTTTCAAAAAATATAAAGATTCCAGTAGTTACCTTTGTTTTAAAATTCCAAGCAGTAAAATTGGTCCTTTAAAGTAATGTTAAAACAATTCATATCATAGTAGATCCTTTGAGAGATGTGGCTATAGCAGTATCAGTCTTTTTTTTCTTCTTTTTGACATCTGTCCAGACATTTGTTTCTTTTGTTCTCTTCAGAGAAGGTGACATCCAATCCATATATTCTGGAAAAGTTATCACATTATTAGTTTTAATAAATGAAGAGGCTTCCTCTAACTCAATAAAAGTCTTCATATCGTTGGCATACAGTATTCTTATCTTAGCTGGATATGCAAGTTGTGCCTTGATGTTTTGTTTCAGAAACTTTATCATTGGCCACACTTTTTTTCTTTGTTCCTTTATTCTAGAATAGTCGTTATCAAATCTTATCAGGCTCTGTTTATATTTTAGAGGTGCCTTCCTCCAAGCAGATCTTAAAATTAGTTCCTTGTCCAAGTATGAAAGAAATTTGATAATTATTGACCTAGGAGGAGAGTTTGAGTTAGTGGCAGGTTTCCCAAGAGCTCTGTGTGCACTTTCAATGCCAAAGGAAAGTCCGTCTTTTAAATTTAAAAAGTTAGGGATCCAGTTTGATAAAAAGGAAATAATATCCTCACCTTATGTGTTTTCAGGTAACTCGAAAATCTTGATGTTATTTCTCCTCTCCCTATTTTCCAAGTCATCTACTTTATTAACCAACCAAGTGTTTTGTTTAAGAAGCAGTTTTTTCTCTGTTTCCTCTTCCTTAAGTCTGCTTTCTAAGTCATTTAGAGAAACCTCTATTCCTGTTATCCTTGTCTGGTGTTGTTGTAGCATTTCCTTGAGGGCGTCATCCTGTTTTTGACTGCTTGTTTTAAAATTTTCTAGGTTCTCTTTAAAATTATCCATCTTCAAAGACAACTCCTGCAGGGTAGATGTCATCTCTTGCAGTTCCTTCTTTAAAGCAGCATCTTGGTGAGAATTCCTTGAATTGCTCATTTTAACAAGTGAATATATCTCCAAGCTTTTTGACAGGAAATTACTTGTAAAACTTCACCAAAGTTTCTAATTATGTAAATTAGACCTTTATCTATAAGATTTTATACTTTGAAGAAAAAAAGGAATATTTTTCTTGTCTTATTTAACTAGTTATATGGAGCTCTAAAATATTGCTGCTTTCAGTTAGCCATTCAGGTCCCCCCCCCCCCCATTAGATTATTTAATGAACAGTGGCTTAGTAAACTTGATATCAAGGTTGCATTAAGATTGCTACCCATTAAAGAACAGGACTGGCTGAGATTGGGGTTGTCTTTTAGAGAAAGAGCTGAACCATGCCATGCCAATGGGTTGTTCTGTTGCTTGTGTAACTTTTGAATCATGCATCACAGCTTTACAATTGTGTTGCAGCAAAGGGCCACCAACCAAGTGACCATACATTACTTAGATGATTTTTTTTTAATCATAGGCGAAGGTGAATAAAACACTAGGTCAGGCATGGACATATTCAGGAAGCTATACAATGTCATTGGAGTCACGCTAGCTAAGGAAAAGACAGCAGGTCCCTCTCATTGCATCACATTTCTAGGGCTAGAAACAGAAGTAAACAATCATTTAAGCTCCTGAAGAATAAAATAAAAAGGCTAAATTTGATGTCTTTTTGAGCAGGCCAAAAGTTAGAGTAAGCCAGATCATGTTGTTATTAAGTTCCCTCAGCTTCACAGGTAGGACTTTCACCAGGTCACTAGCCAACAAATGAAGAGGAAGCAAGAAGAAACACCAATGGGTTTGCACCCCAAGAAAGATTTAACTAAGACTTGTGGTTATGAAAGATATTCTGGGGAAAGTTTAATGGCATCTCCTTGTGGCAATCAGACTGAGTTTAATAAGACACAGCCCAGATTTTCACAGATGCAGCAGCTGGCAAAGGAACAGGTGGCTATTTGGAAGGCAAATGGTTTATTGCTGACATGGCCAGCTTCATGACCTGATGCAGTCAAGAATAACAACACACACTTAAAGATTCTCCCTCTATGGGTGCCAGTATATATTTGGAAAGTTGAATATTTAAGAATAAAAACTCATGTACAGTTTGAATAACGAACTGCTTGTTCAAATTCTTAGAAGCAGGATCTCTAGATCCCTAAGAGTGTAGGAATTTTTGAGAAAACTAGAACTACTCTATTTAAAAATCAGTATGACTTTTTCCTGCTATACATGTATATCATACCAAGAACAAAATAGCCAACAACTTATTGTGTTTCCTACTTTCCAGGTTTCGACCTTTGGTACCAATGGCTTATCACATTTCTAGACTGGCTCCACTGCAAATATGGCTCACTGGTGAAAGAGGATTCTGACTTTATTAGGCAACTTGTGGACTCAAAACACCAGCAGAGATTAAACTTTGGCTCTGAAAAAATGAGAAAGTTTTTATTTGAATCAGCCTACTGAGATCAGTCAAAGGTCTTTGGCCTTTTTTCATGTGCTTCATTTTATACTTGTGCTCTTTGAAAGACCACTCATTCCCATGGTCTCCCCATGTCCAAATCATGGTACTCTGCTGGCTAGATCATTGTTTGCACCTACCAAACTAACAGACTGTTGCATCATTAACTGATTATTCAAAGGCTGGAGCTACATGAATGACAGGTACAGAGACTCCAGGAAGCTGTTAGTGGCTAAGCTTGTAGTGTTGTTAATAAAAGATGTAAGAGAATCAGTTAGTAATTCCCACTCTCTAGTAATTTGGGCAACATTGTTAGAATGGATGCATGCTAGGGCCTTTAGGTTCCATGAATTATTGCAGTCCATTTACTTGGAAGATGTAGAGGCTATAAACAGGCATCTTTCAGTTTGGTTAAAGAAATCTAAAGCAGGCCAGGAGAAAGTGCTGGCCTTGTTCCTGATACATTGGAATTAGCAATCTGGAAAATATTAGGAAAGGTTCAGGCTCATTTGCAGGTATTCCAGCAAACTAGAGGGTAGCCACTGTCACCTTTTGACGTCAATAATATGATCGGACAAGCCCTGTGTAGTCAGGGCATTGCACTAAATGGTTACATTCCCATTCTTTCAGAATAGGGAGAGTATCAGATTTGGCCAGGGAAGAGCATTCAGTTGGGATATTAAGGTATATAGGTGGACGAAAACAAATGCCTTCTTAAACTATATAACATAATGAAATGTTATATATTATTTTCTGGTCAGCAATTGTTCCTGTTCTTTAATCACTCCTTCCTCTACAGAGCATCTCCCAGAGGTTCCATAAGAATTAACAGAAGGAGCCTTGGACTCGACTCTACTCTGTTTTCAGTCGAATAGGTAGGTAACCCACCATTATCTTCGCTACAGCTGCTGCAATCACTGGAGCACTGTTTCAACAGTATAAGGCTACCTGATGCTCTAATCATTAATTTGGGAGGTACTGATCTCACTTACATCCCTAAACATATCCTCTGCAGTAAAATCCTGGCTGATTTAAGCATCCTGCACCAGAAATTTCCAGACACGGTAATAGTGTGATCTTCCATTTTACCAAGACTATGATGGACTGGAGTTCAAAAAGTAATCAATGATAGAAATCACTGATCAATTTTTAAACTACAGAGTAGCAAGAGCTTCTGTGAATTTGGGGTTTGTCTTCCCTAAACACCTTGATCTGAACAAATCTGACCCAGATTTCTACTATTTAGATGGCATCCACATGAATGAAATGGAGTGGGATCTAATTATCTTATAGTTGGTACTACACATGCAGAAGATGATGGATTAGCAGATTTCCTTGGTTATCTAACTCAAAAGGACACCAACAATGGATTCAGAAAAGGGGGGAGGTGGCAGCATCTGTACATGCTGGTGGGATAGTGCATTGAGGCTGCTCGTTTCCCCCTTTCATCTTCCAAATCACAGATACTTGTTGGATTAATAAAAGGGGAGGATATAGTGAGGTCAGCCAGGAGTCATTTATGAGCTGAGGAGACACTGTATATGTCATCGGATGAGGAAGAAGTTTGCTGGAACAGGTGGGGAGGTATGCAAATCATCAAATGAAATATGGTAATGTTGGTATTAAATACTGGTATCAAATGTCACAGCTTCTTTGAGTTATAGGGACCATTAGATTTTTATTATTCAAGACAAAATTTGAAATGTTTTATTAGATAACTGATGATACTGAATAGTAATACAGGGATAATTAATTGTAAGTCTTATAGACTAAATTATTTATGATACTTTGGCCAAATTATTAATTATTACTATCATTTTTGTAGTACAGGTCTGAGAGAAGTCACAAAAGAAAACTTATTAGTGTGAGATCTATTTAGTGTGAGATCTATTTACTCCCAGATATTCAAGTAATTGTTTGTATCATTCAGAAGTAAATTAGTGAAACAGCATAGAGGATGGCTGATAGATTTATCATTTTTGTAGTACAGGTCTAAGAGAAGTTACAAAAGAAAACTAATGTGTGTGAGATATATTTGCTCCCAGATATTCAATTAATTACTTGTATCATTCAGGTGTTTTATGCCTTGATCAATCTTACAAGCAGAGACTTCTCTGGTATAGAAAAAGTACAGAAAAAACTGCATTCAGGCATGGGGACATTCATTTGGCAAGATAAGATATTTTAACTCAACCTATGGTATAACATAATCCTATGACCCATCTTCCTACACAAATTCAGCATGAAATAACATGCTTTCCACAAAAGTTTAAACAATAAAGATAATTATAATCATATTATTTACATATGGTAAGTTTATCATGTGTTTGTTTAACTCATTTTTATTGTCATCTAATAAAATATTCAACACTTTTACCAATATCTGTTAATAGGCAGTGTAGGCATTATTTTGATAATTAACTCCATACAAATTAATGATGTTTTGTCTGCTAAATGAAGAAGTAGGTCCCATACAGAGAGAATACTGCTTAAAAATTGATCATTTTGGCTATAACATTACCAAATCATATATAATATATATATATATATATATATATATATATATAAATAAATATATATATATATATATATATATATATATAAATATATATATATATATATACACGTATGAGTCTATGACAGATGTTCTAAGTATCAACACTATGAATGTCTGTCATACCATTAAATTAGAATCACAATGATTAGAAAAAAAATAATTTTTTAACATGGGGTATTACCCCTTGCATGGACTCTCCCTACCCCTACTAATTATATGTACCGGCTTCAACATCACACATCAGTGTTGAAAGGGTATATTTCCTGATCACTACTTTATTGCAATGTACAATCAACTGATTTTTTGTCAGTTGTACTGGCTTTTTCATACAAGAAAAGTTGCTGCTTCAAAAGGTTGAAGGTGACATATATATATATATAGATGGGTAGATATCTGTGTGTTTGCCTAGATCCAAATAATATTTAACAGAAAAAAGCAAGGATGGTAATGGGCACAACATTTCTGTTTACCTCTTATACTATCCATCATTATTTAGCAACATACAAAAACATAGTTATACAAACTAGAACAGCCAAACAACAAAATAGCTAAATTTGCAGTTAGTTATGATAATTAAACTTACCATTGTTTATTTATAAAACATTAAACCACCTAGAAAGTACAGTTATGTAGTCTTACCATAAAAGTAGATGCCCTTTTCTTCACTGTTGCTGTATTCATTACTAAAAGAATCCCCTGCCAAGGGTAGCCCGAAGTCCAGCTCGAATACATAAGTCTTAGGTTTTTTAAGGACGTTGTATGTCACACATATGCTCCCCACTAAGCATAGGGCACAAAGGTGATGTGTAGATGTACATACCTCAGAACTGAATAGCCCCAGGAGGAACAACAGCCCAAGGAGAAAAGGAGGAACACATGTATCAAGAAAGAAAAAAGGGGGGGGGGGTGCAAATACTACAACCATGAAGGGAAGACATGTTCTCTTTTGGTAAGGTTTTACACAACTGTACTATGTCTTTCCATGACACTGTTGTAGTACATTACTAAAGGGAGAGTAAAAAAAGATCAAGAGGAAACTTAGGAGGAGGAAGGCCCAACAGCGCCCCAAGAAACACATATAAAATAGCCCTGATAAATCCAGCTCTAGCCTTGGAAAACACATCCTGCTTGTAATGCTTAGTGAAAGCATGGGCAGAAGTCCAAGTAACAGCCTCAAGGATGGAATTGGTATCTGATATTTTGAAAAAGCAGCAGAAGAAGCCAGAACCCTGGTAGAATGAGCTTTTACAGAAGCAGAACGGCTTTTCCCATGTAAGGAGTAACAAAAAATTGCCTTAGAAATCTGTGAAGAAATGGTTTGCTTAGAAACAGCCAAGCCTAGAGATCTAGGATGAAAGGAAATAAAAAGTTGCTCAAACTTGCGGACGGCCTTAGTCTTATCAAATAATATCTGAGCTGTCTATTCAAAGCCAAGGTGTGAAAAATCTTCTCAATGGCAGAAGGGAAAAACTGTGGAGAAGGAAAAAAGTGGCAAATTGATAGACTGATTAAGAGAAAATGTATTAACTACCTTGGGCATAAAAGAAATATTAGTATGAAGAGACACCCTATCCCTATGAAAAAACAAAAAAAGGGGAACAGCCAAAAGGGCCTGAAGCTCAGAAACTCTCTTAGCTAAAGTAAGAGCCAAAAGAACAGTCTTTCATGTACAATGCTACAAGGAAGCTGAAGCTGCAGGCTCAAAAGGAGCCCGAGTCAATTTTTCAAGACCAAATTAAGGTCCCAGGAAGGAGGAATAGGCTACATGGGAGGCCTAATATGAAAGACTCTAATAAATTGTTTTACCTCAAAACTAAAAGCCAAAGCCAAAGGAGGAGTCAAAGCAGGCAAGCAGAAATAGGTGAAAGGTGAGCTTTAACTGAAGAGTATGCCAACACAGCATGGAGCAATTCACACATATAAGAGGGAACTTCAACCAAAAGTGAATCCTGGTTATGAGCAAGGCATCAGATAGAAAATCTATTCCATTTTACAAATATGATTTCCAGGTAGTGGGTTTCCTGGTCTCCTGCAGACTCCAGTGCATGTCTTCAGAAAAAAAGGTGCCTAAAAGGGATCAAACCCTATCACCTACAATGTCAGATAAAGAGTGATTAAGTGAGGATGGAAGAGACACCCCTTGTCTTGTGTGAGGTCAACCTTCTGAGGTAACTCGTGGTGATTGTCCTTGGCTAGATGAATAAGAGGACAGAACCAATGCTGTATGGGCCAAAAGGGACCAACAAGATTTTAGGGGCCTCTATCTTGAGCAGAACCCTTGGTATGATAGGAAGGGGAGGGAAGGCAAACAAAACATCCCCTTCCAACAGAAAGAGATGGTGTCCACCTCTCATGACAGAAGACTTAAGACGTTGGTTCAAAAGAGAGGATATTGTCTCTTCATAGGGGAGGCAATAAGATCTACCTGAGGAGTACCCCACTGGTTGACAATGTCTAGAAACACAACTCTTTGACGCATCCATTCATGAATCTGTGTTATGGACCTGCTCAAAGAGTCTGCCAAAACTTTTGTTCTGAAGGGATATAAACAGCCTGAAGAGTCACCTGATACTGGACATCCAGATCCCAAACCTAAAAAGCTAGTCTGCAAAGGAGGTAAGACCAGTTCCCCTTGCTTGTTGATGTACCACATCACTGTGGTACTGTCTGTAAAGATTTTGAGAGCCTTGGAAGAAACACATTATGGAAGGCCTGAACAGCAAGAAAGAGAGCTCTCATCGCTTTGATGTTGATATGGTCTGCCCTCTGATGAATGGACCAAAGGCCTTGAACCTTAAGAGGACTGAAAGAAGCACCCCCCACCTCATGTCTGAGGCATCCAAAAAAAGTTCCTATTAGGGTACTGGGGGCTGAAAAGGAACCTCTGGGTTGAGAGACAGCTGAAGAATCCACCACTCAAGCTCTCGTTTGATGCATGGAAGAAGAGGAGCTAGGAAGTCTAAAGGATGACAAATGTTGACGCCACACTGACATTGGGAACCACTGAAACCTTCTCATATGGAGTGTGGCTAGAGGAAGCAGAGGTATGGAGGAAGCCATGTAACCCACAGCTCTTAGAAACTCACTGGCCATAACTGAGACTTGAGAAAGAAGGGACTGAAAAAAGGCAATCAGAGTCAGAGCCTTGGGTGATGGCAGGGAAGCCAGCATAGGAATGGTTTGAATTCTGCACCTGAGAAAAAGATGGACCTGAGAAGGAGTCAGGAGGGATTTTTGGAAATTTAGCATAAAGCCTGGGCTTTGTAAAAGGCAAATAGCATAGTGGAGGTGATGAATCAAGGTCTCTGGAGAGGAAGCCTGGATGAACAAGTTGTCCAGGTAAGGAAAGATTTGTATCCACCTCATTTTGCAAAAGGCAATCACAGATGTGAGGAATTTGATGAATACCCTTGAGCAGCAGAGAGGCCAAAGGGCAAAGCAGAAAACTGAAAATGCAAGGAGGAAACAGGCAAATGCAAACATTTCCTGAAACATGATGAATAGGAATATGAAGAAAGACATCCCTGAAATCCCGACAGATTAGGAAAGTCAAAGGTAGTAGAAGACGAAACAGAGTCTGAATAGACAGCATCTGAAAGGGAGGAACCTTCAGCAAGGTGTTGAGCTGAGAAAGATTTAGAATGGGCTCCAGTTCCCTTCTTTCCTGGGAACCAAAAACATTCTGGAATAAAACCCATTCCCCTTCTGAGAAGCAGAAACTGCTTGGATGGTGCCTTGTGACAAAAGGCCCTGAGGTACATCCAGAAAAAAGGGCAGAGGAGGTTGAACAATTCCCAGAAAAAGAGGAAGAAAGACAATGAGTTAAAGGAACCTGATTTAGGATGGAGGGAAGAAGATACTCAGACAGAACTTGGCTTATCTGGAAAGAAGGATTCTGAGTAGTAGGAGTCTGAGTAGACTTAGCAAGAGGAGCCTGTCTAGAACCCTTTTTACCAAAGGGAGGAGAGCGAGACTATCTATGTAGAAAGGCAGGCTTAGAAGAATAATTCCTCTGAAATTTAAGAATAGGGGAAACAAAAATATCTTATAATTCCTGCAAGGCCTTGCCCTTTTTCTGCAGAGACTTAAAAAGCTCAGCAGCTACAGAACCAAAGAGTTTTTTTTTTATTGCCAAGCACAGCATCCATCAATTTAGCCTTAATACATCATCAAGCAAAGGTTGGAGGAGAAGCCAAGAATAACACCTTAACAGAACCAAATGCAGCATCTCTAAAAGCACCAGCTACATCATAACTACATTTAATAGGATGGAGAGCCACCTGAGAAGAAGAACCCAACAAAGAAAGGGCCAAAATCTTCCCTTCAGAATTAGGAAGGTCAGAAATAACCTGTCAGGTCCAATAAAGAAGATCTAAGACATACCTGGTCATATGGGTCAGATAGTTTATAGTTCAAAAGCCCAGGGTAGCAGCAGTATGCTCCTTTTTGCTCAGGCATTCCATGGCACAACAGTCCGTGTCAGAATGAAGCAATTTAGTAGAAGGCAATAGTTTGGAATGTTTGTCAGAAGACAGAGACAACAGAAAAATCAGCTGAAGAACATTCATAAAGAAACTTATAATCATTAGGCACCTTATAAAATATTTTTTTAGGGATGGAAGGCTGGGAATCAGGAGCTTGAGATGCTGATAAAAAAGTGTCTAACATGGCAGGAGGGACAGCAGAGGCCTTCAGAGACTCCATATGGAGGAGTTTATAATACCGCTTCTAGATGTCAGAAACTTGGGTGCAGTCTCATTTAAAAAATTCCATCATACAAGAGATAGTATCCCAAAAAGAAAGTTCCTCAAAGAGGGAATCTGGGCTAATGAAGTCATCCTCCTCAGATCCGTAGTCCAATGGAGGAGGAATCTTAGAGGAGTAAGCCAAAGATTCTTCTCCAGACATCAATTCCTCATCAGAAGATTCCTGTTCTCTAGGCCTCTTAAGAGGAGTAGATGATCAAGGCGGGACAGGAACATGAACTCCATGGGGCAACTTCAAGGCCATGAGTGCATTAAACAACCTCTGTGTAAAATCCTTCCATTCATGCCGGGTATCCTTAGAAACATGGGAAATATATATATTTTTTGCTTCTTTTTTAGAGGGATATCAGCTCTAATGAACTCAGGAGGTTTGGACGACTGTCAACACTCAATCAACATAGTGGGACTATCCTTGCAAACAAGAATGTGTGGAACACCCCTCAGTTCCTCTGATATAATCAGCCTAGGTTCCCCCCTCATCTGCAGTGGATGCCTGTATAGCCTCAGAGGACATGCAAGAAGTCAGACCCATGCCGACCTCCAAAACAGCTTTGGCAGGGGAATTCGATGGAACAGCCAGACAATCCTCTGGGCTTTTACTAACCTTAAGATGGATGTCCGGGGGAGGTGGTACAGCAGCAGACTCTGACCTGATCTTTTTGGTCTTATTCTTGGCAGACATCCCTCAGGACATAACAATTCCACCATTGCACCTTGCATCAACAATTTAAAACACTGGTTCTCTAGGTAGATATACAATGACTATGAAGGGTCTTAGGGACAAATGCTTGACAAATCAGGCATGGAGCATGGTCATGAGAAACACCCAATCAAAACAAACACTGCTTGTGATGGTCCTTATGGGGAGTCTGTCTCCCACACTGACATTTTCTTTTTTGGGATAACATGTAAACTCTCAATCAAAAGAAGAAAACCCTAAAAGGACACTAACACTAACATGGCTTGGTAATCAGCACAAATGAAGGAACATTCAAACTGATGATCATAGATGACATTCGTACTGGCAGCAAAGAAGTTCTGAGGTATGTACATCCATACATCACCCTTAAGCCTTACACCACGAGTGGATAGCAAACGGGTGATGTACGATATCCTTAAAACTCAAGGCTTTGGTGTAGTGTCCGGAAGTTGGGCTGCTCTTGACAGCGTTCCCTTTAATAATGAATACTGCAACAGTGATATGGAAGAACATCTGCTAAACTCTCTAAAGTGCTCTCAACTGAAATATTTTATACACTTATATGTAAATCATGCAAATGTACTGCTTTAAAAAAATTATTAGGTCAAAATCAGCAATATTATTATGACCTCATAATCAAAACCAAGTACTCACAATAAATATAATAGCCATAAAGAGGATTTCTTATACTCACTAGCTGAAACAAAACTATCGAACTCTATTTTATGTGAAATTTGATCAGAATCTAATACTAACGCCTACTCTAACAAAATTAAGAAATCATCTATCATCCTTGTGGTTTTGCCTGTATGTGAAACACAATGTATGATTTCTGTAGTCACACTATTACTCATTTTTTTATGTCTGTCCAATCTTAATAATTAAACATTATACAATATTTCTAAAGGAGATAACTTTTCTCTTTCTGTACTGTACCAATATATGTATTACTTTTGTGTCCATGTTATATTTCAGCAGTACAATCTGTAAAAGAAATTCAACTGCATTTTATTCCAAATCTCTAAAGAATGCATAAATATTTGTACACCTTTTATGTTTGCTTTATTATCCTGCTGTCACATATATACTTGATAATGATGTACTTTTAGATCACTTCTTTGATATATCAGTTTTAAATGTGAAACATTTCTCCCTGGTCTTCTGCCAGAAAGGGGCTTTCTGAGCTGAGCCAGACTACCCTGGATAGCACATATTGGTAAACATACAACTAACTAGCTAGCTAGCTGACTAACTAAGTCATTCATTCATTAAGTAAAATAAAACTGAAACACAAAACTTCTGACGCTTCTACTGCTGCATATACTTTGTATTTTTTACGGTTAGAAACATGTGGGCACGCCACATTTAGGGTTAAAGAATCAAAAGCACCTGTCATAATAGACACAGAAAGTCAAGTCAGGAGTTTTGGGCTCTGGTAGAACATGGCCACTGGCCCACATTAACTCTTCATTCCTTCTTCATTCACCTGTTTCATTCCAATCATGGATGCAGATCAGTGGGAGTCTGTTTTTTACTGAGTGATGGCAGACCAACTAATTTGTAACAGAATGGTATACCACAGGAATAAACTATTCCTGGTGATAGACATCTACAATTTAAGAAAAAAAACCTTCATTAACTAACAATGAGTTGCAAAAAATGTACAATAAAACATACACTCTAGAAAACACTTTATGTGCCCTCACCAAACTTCTAATTCCATCAGCATTAAATGACCATATACAAAAGCGCATTCAGCATCTGTATATACAATGCTGTAAGTTTCAAGAACATAAAAACTGCTTTTGGCAATTTTCATCAGCTGAGAGTAGAGATGCAGACAGTCAGTTTTGAAACCAAGCTGTCCTTTTTCTTTCCCTGTTTAAACAATTTAAAACAAAGTTTTGCTATTTGGAAAAATCAGATCATGACATTTTCCATAAATGCAATATGATGGCGAAGATTATTTTAATTCATGCACAGTGTTGTACATAGCACTTAAGATGGGATAGTCCACATCTTGTAAGGCTATAATGAAGTGGTGATAGCTGCTGAAATCTGATTACAGTATACGCAAACTGTTAAGAGATCTGACAATAATAACAGCAGCTAAGCTAAATGTTTGCAATCAGTTAAAGACACTAAATCAGGGGAGTACTGGTATGTTTAATCATTATTATAAAAGAGGGAA
Source organism: Protopterus annectens (assembly GCF_019279795.1). Taxonomy (NCBI): domain Eukaryota; kingdom Metazoa; phylum Chordata; order Ceratodontiformes; family Protopteridae; genus Protopterus; species Protopterus annectens. The sequence continues at coordinate 465,146,456 of NC_056735.1, forward strand.
TTAGCTTTTTTCAGTAGAAGTTGCTGACATTCCAATTTACAATACTGTATGTATTTCACTAGATCCAGTCTCCCCAGAATTATGAACCTAACAGATGTTTTTTTAAAGGCAAAATGAAACCAAAGGAACAACCAAACAGCACAAATTCAAGGCAAGAAGGACAGTAGATTCAAAGTACATTTAATTAATCCAGTAAAATCCAATAAAAGCAGGTACACAGTAAAACACACCAAATATCCAGTTTTTTTTAAAGGCACCAGAATTATGGACTCAGTAATACATATAAAATGCAGGACACTGTCCCATTATTGTCTAAAATGCCTTTATCATTTTAAGTATCTAATAAGGAGGCAATTGTGGTGTTTGGTGTTTATGTCAGACTTTTTCTTCAGGTTGGTTTGCAGTGTCGCCATGCTTTCACGCATGCTATTCAGAATAACGAAGCACAGTAGAGTATATTACATTTGTCACTCCCAGCATTTTTAAACAGTAATTTGTCAGAAAAAGAATAAAAACATTTAACTAAACCTCCTCCTTCTGCTGGTATATATCAAAGGGATAGCACAAAAAAGTTTTAGACTCTGCTTGAACATTATCAGTGTGCATTTATTTCTACTATCCTAACCCATGCAAGGTCACAAAAAGTCATCTTTGTTGCAAGAAATCAGTACAAAGTAAAATAAATAAAGGAATCAAAATTCTGCTTACAGATTCATAGGTATATATCAGGCAATTGGTGGGCAGACCATTTCAAGACTAGCTAAAAACCTCTTTTTGTAAAATTTCCTTTTAATCTCAAGGATGGCAAGACAAGATAGACCAGGAAAGAATTTGAGGCAGCCCATTCAATTATCTAGCTTTACCTTGAAGGTGGCAAAGGAGCTATTCCGCTTGATGTCCAGTGGAAGTTTGTTCCAGAAGCAAGGGATGCATTGGGATATGATTCTATTCACCCAATGTGTCTTAGTTATCTGTGGATGAAAGCTTAGTTCCTTTAATAGAGTATTAGATGTTTCATTAGTTCTGCAAAAAAATAAGAGATCAAATAGAGTTGGCTCTTTCATAACAAGAAAAATCTAAGGTTAGATCTTCATGTCGGAGTTTGTAAAAGACTGTGTACAGAGAAGGGCTGCCGGTCTCTCCAGATAACTAAGATTTTTGAGGCCACTGAACCTTTTATTTATAAATCTATTAGGGCTCTCACTGTAATATGCTTAGATAAATACATGCTAAAAAGTGCATTCTATTCAGCAATGGTTCTGATAAAATATGAGTAAAAGGGAATTAAGACTTCTTTGGATCTAGTGGAGATGCCTTTGGAAATTAGATGGGCCACATAAAAGGCTTTCTGAAAAATCCTGAACACATAATGGTCAAATAGTAAAGGATTATCAACAAGAGTATCTAGATCCTTTTACAACAGTGTCTGATTGGAAGCGTGCATCTCATATATAGTAAGAGAAACCATTTTGTTTACCAATATGAACTATGCTACATTTTTTACTTTTAATTTTAGACCATTATCCTTGCAACAACTGTTAGCATGGTCTAAATCATGTTGGACCACTTGTGAGTCAGTTGAACATTGGATAACAATGCCCAATTTATAATCATCTGCAGACTTAGTTAACTATAAGCCAGAATTGCTGTACTGGAGATCTGAGAAATATATGCCAAACAGGACAGGGTCTAAAGCTGAGCCCTGTGGAACTCCTGTGGTAACTGTTTAGCTTATATAAGAGGCACCTGCTACTCTAACCACATGGGATCTGCTCGAAAACCAGTTAGCTGCCCATTGTACAATTTGAGGATATATATTCAGATTTACAGCTCCATCAATAACTCTTGCATGGGGAATATTGTCAAAGGCCTTGGCAGGTCTAGATATGCTGCATGCCCTGCAAAACTACTATCCAATGCTTCAGTTACTTTTTCAAAGAAATTAATGAGGGTAAAGAGGCAGGACCTTCCTTTGATAAAGCTAAATTGATGAGGGTCCAGGAGTGAGAGATGTTCAATGTTCGGGTCTATATTAGTTCACTGACAGCTTAGGTTGTCAAATCTGTAATGATCGACACCTAAGCCTCGAACTTGCAAAATCTCAAATGGTCATTTAAGTGAATTCTTTCCTCTGGAAAGAAGGCGCTTGGCCATTATTGGGAATTTGTCCTTTTGGCAATGTGGAGTGATCTCGGAGTTGGTATATTTAGTTAGGGGGGTGTGGAGGGCAGAGTCCCCCATGTTGGGGGGTGTGGTGGGTGAAGCCCCTCCACTTTATTTAGGTTGAAAAGTTAATTTTGTTTGCTGACGGCCTACTGAATTCTTTCCCGAGGACAGAATTCGCTTAAATGGCTGCTTGCGATTTTGCAAGTTTGACGCTTGGGTGTCGATCATTACAGATTCGACAACCTAAGCTGTCGCTGAACTAATATAGACCCCAATGTTCAGATTAATGATGTGTGTGACAATGTACTTCATTGCTTTACATATGAGGCTAGTGAGAATGATAGGTCTGTAGTTTCCAGGGTCCGTGGTTGGCCCACACTTATGTAATTCCATTACAATGGTTGTTTCTCAGGATTCAGAACTGTAACCACAAGGGTGGTTTAGATTAAAACATTTAAGTACGGGTTCAGAAAAGATATATTCTGATAGTCAGGCAACCTGGTATATTGCCAGGGTCTCTGGATAAAGTATTCTTAGTTTTTCAAAGGGCTGCATATTAATTAAAGGTGGTGGCTGTGATTTTGGAATCTGTGAGTAAGCTATTAGTGTGGGTAAAGCAAAATTTGCCCTAAATTTGTTACCTAGGATATTTGTTATTTGCTTTGGGTCAGGGAGTGTAGTATTATTGCGGACTAGCTCTGAACATTTTTGTGAGTAACTTCTTAACTTCATGACATAGGCAAAGAAAGATTTTAAATTATTTTGGGTTTTAGTAGATACTTTAAATTCATACTCAGCTTTCTTCTTCCTAATGGTCCCTTTAAGCTCTTTGTTATTTGCTTAAGTATGCCATTAAGGTAGATAGAATGAGACCTTTTCACAAGTGTTAAGCAGTTTCTTTCTCTTGTTCTACAATATATTTATACTGGCATTCAACCACAGGGGTTCAAACCTCTCATTATATTTGTTGCAGAAAGAGACTGCCTTATAAGTACCACTATTTAAGTGGGAGTAGAAGTCAGAGGTATAGGTAGCAGCTTTAGCAACAGGATTCTTTAGAGGGGGGATTACATTGGAATTTAATTAAGTCATCAAGTAACTGAAGAAGGTTTGCTTTGAGAAGTCCCTAACACAGAGCTATTTACAGGGAAAGTATCACCAGTTTTAAGGGAAAAGGACATTAAATTATAGTCCGATTTAACAAGACATGATAATATATATGGAGCTGTGCACGAAGTGGCCTTATTTGTGAGGGCTAGATCCAAGATATTGGGGCCCACAGTAGGATGTTTCACTATTTGTGAAATAGAGTTAGCATTTATAATGTCAAGGGAGCTCTGGGCACACCAACCATTGGCAGTGTAGGTCAGCTAGTTTATTGATGGCCAGTTGAACTCCCCAGCAGAAAGGCATTGTGTTTAATTGTAAATTCAGCTAATGTGTTAAAACAGCTATCAATCTCAGTCAGAATGGAACATACAGGGTGTTCTATAGCTAACTATGACATGGTAGTTAGTCTTGTTTTGGGAGATTTGGACTTCTAGGAGTTCACATGTGGTGTCCCAAGAAATCTATCATGAGGTGATGATATCCTTGACAAATACAGATACTATCCTGCAATTTCCAGTGGTATGAAAATATGATGGGCATTACACTTAGGAACATATGGAGTGCTTTCATTGCTCTGAAACATGTTTGTGTAATTACACATATATAAATGGGTTCAAGTTGCAGGAGAGTCTCAAGTCTGGGAATTTTTTTTTGCTACGACCCTTGCACTGAGTAGAGCCACATTATTGTGTTCCAAATTAGAAATTACTAGGTTGGAATGTCCATCAGATGGACTCTGCTTAAAAAGGGCACTTTGGGGACAGCAAAGGCTTTAGCCAGAATGTGAAAGCCTTGGAAAGAGAGGTAAAGGCCAACTCTGGCAAAGCAGGAAGAGTTTTGTTTATTTTATAAAGCTGTAACTCATGTTATAGTTAATGAGTCAGCCTACTAAGTTCTGTGAAGTGAGTACTAAGTAGTGTATATAGGATGGGAGCACAAATGATTATTTCATACATAAACTTCAAATTTGCAAACAATAGCATGTTTAACAAAAATGGCATCATAACAAACACTGAATAAAACATTGTCACAATGTATAATGGAATAAAGCTAAAGTATAACATTAATAACAAGCAGGTGGGGGTTCATTTATATGCTTTAATACATAGAATCACATCAGGATGGACAGCAGTATCATAAAGTATAAAATAACTGGTTAACTATAACTGGTTAATTATATAGGACTAATTATTTAATATTTTTTATTAAACTATTTTGTTGGATCTATTTATGTATTAGAGAACATTAGTAAGGTTTTTAATATAGTATTTGAGTCTTGTTGTAGCATATGTAATTTATTTGATTATACTAAATACTAAATATTATGGGTTATTTCCCTTTTAAATATTTGTACTTGTTTTTAATTAGTTCACTGGATCAATTACAAGTGTGTGTGTATATATATATATATCGGTAATTGATTCAATATGGTGCTTATCTGATGAAGTCTGAGGAATACTTGGACGAAAACGCTGTGTTTTTTATTTTTGCTTTACGTGCAATAAATTTAAGAGTTTATTCACAGCTTCGAGTGGTGGAGTGCTTCTTACTGCTGTCCTTTCTTTTTGGAACTGGTTAACAGACAGAGCTTACTACATACATGCTTACATCTCAACAGCTTAATACAAAATGGCAGTCTGGCTTGCATGTGCTCAGAATTTATACACTTGTGCAAGCCTTTGGATAGCTTCTTAAAGGTATATACACATATATTGATCTGCATCCTCTCTCTTAAAAAGATTGCCTTTATACAAAACAATATCAGAGTTACACATGCATTACTTTATACATTAGAAACAAAACACAATGTTCATGTCCAAGTTGCTTCATATCAGTTACAGGGTTTAGAGAGATGACCATATCTTGTAAGATAACAATCTGGATCAAATTTAGTAACAGGGGCAGTCTATGGTGCGCAACTCATATCAGGAACTTCTGGATTCATCACAGGAACAGGAATGTCCTCTGGAACTTCATCTAGAATTGGAACACCAGACAACTCACTCTGAGATAAACAGTCTTTCTCTCAGGCTATGTTGGTATAGGCTCGGTTACCTGTCTCAAATGTTTCCGATTCCGCCTAAAGATTGCTCCTTCTGATTCCACAATGTATGATCTCACCTCTGGACCAGTATTCTTCATGACATCAATCCGATCATAACCTTTGGACATCTGCATCCTTACCACCTCTTCTGATGGTAATGGATTGACCAGTTTGCTGGTCTTATCGTAACAGGACTTCAGGGTTAGGCACTTCTTCAACAGATTGGCTTTCACTAACCTGTTGTTATTGACACATGGATCTAACAATTGACTACTAATTGGTACTGTCGTTCTGGTTTGTCTTGACAGAAGTCTCTGAGCAGGTGAACCAAGATGTTTATCACAAGGAACATTTCTGAGATTCAAGAGATTCATGAAAACATCACTATTATCGTGTCTTGATTTCTCTAGTAACTGTTTTGCACTTTGAACTGCATGTTCTGCCAAACCATTTGACTGCGGCTACTCAGGGCTACATGTGACATGAGTAAAGTCCCATTCTTCAGCAAATCTTTTGAATTGCTGGCTTGTAAACTGTGTATTATTGTCAAAAATAACTCTGTGCAGGTTAGGAAAAAGTTCAATCTTGAACCAGTTAGAGAAAGAGCTACTCACACCAAATAATGCTGACCATTCCACATGAAAGATATTAGTGGCTTCCATTGACCAAAGTAGTTGTGGAATGTGGTTAAGTGGAAGTGGTGCCTTCGGCTGATGTGGCTTAGTACTATTATACACTGAACAAGATGATAGTGCTGTCTCAATGTCTTGTGACACAGAAGGCCAAAATATTAGTCCTCTCACCCTTTTTTTGGTAGACTTGACTCTTGGGTGACCATGAGATAAGATAATAATGTACTCTGGTTGCAAGGACTTTGAAATAATTACTTTTGGACATTTCATAATGATACTTTTGTCAGACAAAATCTCATCACTTCATGGAAAATAAGGTTGCACTTCTTTAGGTAAACTACGTTGCTTTGATGGCCATCTTTGTTTGATAAAGTGGTTGAGCCTCTGTAAAATAGGATCTGTGGCTGTGTGATCTCTCAGCTCATCAAGACATGTGGAAGAAAAAAATCTCACTTCCATGACTTCAAAATCAATGTTCTCATTCCATTCTCTGGTGTTTCTGGGCAATCTGGACAAGAAAAAGAAGTTTGCAAGACTGAAATTATACTTTTGCAATCTCAGCATTATACGCTGCAGTCGGGCTGAAGATGAATGCATTGGCTTTCTCAGTATAGTGACTAGAGTTTGGTGGTCTGTTTCAATCTGGATAGGTCTACCATAAACATAATCATAGAACTTCGAACATGAAAACACAATTGCCAAAAGCTCTTTCTCGATTTGAGCATACTGCATCTCAGTTTGGGTAAGAGTTCTCGATGCATAGGCAACAGGTTGATCCTCTTGTAAAATGACTGCACCAAGACCAAATTTTGAAGCATCACAGGAAAGTGTAACTGGCTTGTGAATATCATAACATCTGAGAGTTGGTGGACTAGCAATTCTCTGTTTCAGGACTTCAAATGCTCTTTGGTGCTGCTCTAACCAATACCAGGATACATCTTTATATGTCAGTTCTCTGAGTGGTGCTGAAAGTTGGCACAAGTCCGGAATGAACTTGCCTAGGTAATTATCATGCCAAGAAAATGTTGCGGGGCTTGAACATTATCTGGAGCTGGCATCTTGAGAATGGCTGCTTGGTTTGAAGGGTCTGGTCATAAGCCTGAACTCATAAATAAATGACCAACATAAGTAACTTCTTGTAGCCTGAATTTACATTTGTGTGGATTGAGCTTAAGATTCACTAGACATGTACTATCTATAACTTTTCTGAGGTTTTAGTCATGTTTAGTTTCATCACAACTTCCTACTAGTATGTCATCTATTATAACAGCACAAGAATACCCAGAAAAAAATGTGGTGCATGCTGAAAGACTTCACTTGCAGAATTTATCCCAAATGGCATTCTCAAAAATGTGTGCCTGCCAAATGGAGTATTGAAAGTAATGAGCAATGATGATTTCTTGTCAAGATGAATTTGCAAAAAGGAACTATTTGCATCTAAGACAGAAGAATAGTGGCATTTGGCATCAAGGCTGTGAATTCTTCAATTATGTGCATTGGATGATGAGGTTTTTTTAGTTCTTTGTTCAAATCTCATAGATCAATACATATTCTGATGTCATCAGAGCTTTTCTTATGAGCTACCACCATGGAAAATACCCATTCAGTTGGAGTTTCAACTGGACAAATCACACCTTGTTGCACCATTTTCTCTAACTCTGCTTTGACTCTGTGTTGCATGGCTATTAGTACTTTACCTGCTGGCTTGATAACTGGACTGAACTCTGGGTCTATCTTCATGGAGTACACAACTGGAAGCTTGCCTAGTTTATCTTTGAAGAGATCAGCATAGATAAAAATATGTGCTGGGCAAAATTAGAGTAGTGGTCTTTTAAGCTAATATGGTGGACTCATTTATTAAATCAAAGCAGTCCTATTTTCAAACTGTCTCTGATCCCTAATAATGACTGGACGTGCCTCCTGACCACATAAAATAACAAGTTATAGCTTCTTCCAGCAGAGTGACATGAAAGCACTACTGAGCCTTCAGTTTGAATTTCTTCACCTCCATAAGCAATAAGCTTTGCTTACCTTGACAAATCAAGCCCTTCACCATGACACTCTAGCAAATGCTTCTGCTGACATAACATTGCACTTGGAACCTGTATCAGCTTTGAGGTCTATGGGTTTGCCATTTATTCAAACAGTACAAAATACTTCATTCTTTGCCCTTAAGTCTACTGCATTGACCATTTCATGAAGCACTGACTTATCAATGGATGTAGATGTCTGATTGATCAACTCTTTTTTAAAATGTTCCCTTTAATAAAAGAATGTGGGCCTTTTGATTTATAAAATCTTTTGAAATGTTTCCATCTACTGCATTTGTGGCATTGTTGACCAGAATCTAGACATTTTTTGCTTTTAGACTCATGACTTCCATGACAATTATGACAGCTGGCAATGAGACTAGGTTGGGGCCCATGCTTTGAGTTTGTTGACTCTCTCTTATGCTTCACTGAAACTGTGCAACTCTGGAATTTGCTAGAAAGTTCTGGAGTTTACCAGTGAGTGCACTGCTGCCATGTGCTTGGGCCTGTTTCTTTTAACCATGTGCTGCATACTATCAACATAAGCTTTATCACTGCGCCTTCTAGAGTTGTTCTCATTTGTAAGCATATCTGTGTGCTTTTCTGTGAGCTCATATATCTGAAAAATCTCAATCGCCTTATTCAAAGTTAAATCACTGTCACAAAGCAAAATCTTTCTAACAGCATCATTTATGCCATACACAAGTCTGTCTTTATCAACTCATCCCTCAAATCACCAAATCTTCGTATTTTAGCTTTGTTTGTCAGGTCAGATATATATGCTGCAAAAGTATCACCAAGCTTTTGATCCCTTGTGTAAAGTAAGTGCCTTTCCATTGTAACGTTTGTCTGGCGGTTATCCATCTCTCTAAATTTACAATTTAAGCACTCAGGGTCCTCCCTTGACTCTGCCGGTACAACAATATGATGGTTTTTCCCCTCTCCTGTATAGACAGCAGGTGCATACACAAATGAATGTTCCCTTTCTATGGCTTCTGACCCAGATAAATTAAGCAGAATAAATGCCTTTGTACGGTCATCTTTTTCAGAAAATACAGCCTGTATGAAAATATCGTATTTTTGCTCAAACACTCCCCAGTTCTCAGCAATATGTCTGTCAAACACAAGTGCAGTGAGTTTTCAAAATCTGTCTGCCATGCCCACAAAGTATATACAAACACATTGAAAATATGTCCCTTGTAATTATGTATGAACAAACGGTTCTGTGAGCTTGTAACATTCAAATGTACAATAAACTCTTCAAAATGTATTTTGCAAAATATGCTCTGTAATGGCTGTACTCGGTGAAATATGCCTTGTAATGGCTGTACTTTGTGAAATATGCCTTGTAATAGCTGTACTTTTGTGAAATAACGTTATTGTAACACTTGATACACTTCTGATAACTTGAATATCTTTGCTTAATATGAAAAAAAACATGCTTTGTGAAAATGGGGTTGTTTCCCTTTATTTTATTCATTTTATGCAATTCAGACTTTATTTCAAACATCTTCCATAGTAATTCAAAGACTTTACCTGTAAAAACAAAACAGGTCTTCCCCTGCACAGCGTAAGGCAGAAAAGAACTTCGCCCTTTTTGAGCGACTACTCTACGTTTCCCACAACCTGTAAAAACAAAACAGGTCTTCCCCTGCACAGCGTAAGGCAGAAAAGAACTTCGCCCTTTTCGAGCGACTACTCTACGTTTGCCCACAACCTGTAAAAACAAAACAGGTCTTCCCCTGCACAGCGTAAGGCAGAAAAGAACTTCGCCCTTTTTGAGCGACTACTCTATGTTTGCCCACAACCTGTAAAAACAAAACAGGTCTTCCCCTGCACAGCGTAAGGCAGAAAAGAACTTCGCCCTTTTCGAGCGACTACTCTACGTTTGCCCACAACCTGTAAAAACAAAACAGGTCTTCCCCTGCACTGCGTAAGGCAGAAAAGAACTTCGCCTTTTCGACTACTCTACGCTTGCCCACAACCTGTAAAACAAAACAGGTGATTATCTGGTCATTGTAGTGTAGACTTTAAAGTAAAGTGTTATTTAAGGGTGCCCAGCACTAGGACAAATCTCCGTAGGCTTACCCAAACAAAAAATCCAAGCTTGTTTGCATATACTCCACTTAAACTACAGAACACACTCTAAAACTAAGGCAAACTGCTATAACATTGTAAAAACAAGCTCCCAAAGCATAGGCATTGAACCTGGTGTTTGTTTAGATGAGATTACTCACCTGCAAGTTAATTATTCAGGAGTTACATCTTGAAACCTGGGCTCTAGTGGCTTAGTAACCCGCTCATGAAAGCACTGCTGCTTGTGCTCGCTCCGCTCCCTGCCCTGCCCCCTATTCCCACCCGCCCCCAGTACTCATACTTTTATAACCTCAAACCACTCCCCCTACTGTCCACTAACTTCCTGTACCTCACTACCGCCCTCTAAGATCAAACGGAATATGACACCATCCAGGAAGCTTATCATACTAATTCTTTTTCCCTTCCTACTTGTCCCTTACCTAGCTACCCTATATGAAACCTGGTCTTACATAGGCTTCCACCACCCAGGCTACCAAACCAACCCCTCATCCATAATTAACAACAGAGGCCATGACTCAACTCCCTACTCACCCACCTTGTTAGAACTCGAACGCTATGTAATTATCAAACCTACCAATATTAGGCCAAATGATAAACATTACTACAAACTTCTACTCAAAGCCCTCAAATTCATTACCACTCTGAATCACAGACTAGCCACAGATGGTGATATCCACCCCAACCCTGGCCCTTCCCTCCACTCAATTGTAATTCCACCCTACCCTCAGCCCCACTTCTCAATCTAAACTCTAGACCCTTTAACTCTCTTCTGACCTGTCATCTAAACATCAGAAGTGTAAACAATAAGATTCACAACCTACATGCCCTTTTAGCTACTTGTTCCCCAGACCCACTATGTCTCACAGAAACCTGGCTTAAACCAAGTACGAAAGACACACAGATAATCCCACCAGGGTATGATATACTAAGAGCAGACCGAATAACTCGTAAAGGTGGCGGTGTAGCCATACTCTACAAAAATACATAACAAATCTCCCTTGCCTCTCCACAACCCTCCTAACAAACAATGCGAAATTCTACTTGTAAAACTTCAACCAAATAAACATAAAAGCATAAATATAGCATGTATTTACATCCCCAGGCAACAATAATAACAAAACCTTAGAGGACTTTCTCCACTGGTTAACTCAAACTCATCCCCAGGAATCCATAGTGTTAGGTGACTTCAACATCGATTGGAATTCCTTCTCATCTAGCTCCCCATCTAGCAGCATAAATCTACATGGCTTTTCTCAGCTCATATCCACTCCTACCAGACTAGGTAAACCCCAAAACAAAGACAGCATCCTGGACTGGATCCTTACTAATAAAGATCCTGACCAGTACTCAGCAGGTACTCACCCAGAGGACATGAGTGATCACTTACTCACCTATGTTATCAAATTCAAGAAAATCACCCCCTTCTTACAACCATAAAAAAAATCAGGAATAATAATAAATTCAACACCTCCATTTTTCAAACTGAACTTAAAGCCCACAACTGGACAATACTCAAGTCTCTTCCTCTTGAAGAGGCAGTTATCTACTTCAACACCACCTTCCTCAAGATTCTAGATTCCCATGCTCCAATACGGTCCATTAGAACTAAAACCAAAACCGCACCATGGCTCTCTAAGGAAACAAAATCCAAAATCCTATCTAGAAACAAGATGTGGGTCACATGGCACCTCTAAAGACCCACACTCCCACCAAACCTTCTGGCAACTTAGAAATGAAACTAAAAGAATGATCTTAAATGATAAAAAAACTTCTTCCTCCACCTCCAACACAAACACCTTAATAATCCACAAAAATTCTGGGCAGGCTTAAACAAGCTCCTGCACCCAGGCCAGACAACCACCCCACTCCAACAACTTGCAAACAACAGTGCCCTGTAAACATTGCTAACACATTCAATAGTTTCTTCACAGAAACTATACAATCCCTGGCCACACAATTCAAACAAACAACCAGCCCACTCCACTACCCATGCCAGCAGAATACTACAACTACATCAGATCATCTATTTACCTTCGATCCAGTACCCATATCCTTTATAACATCTCTTCTTAAAAAACTAAAACCCACTAAGCTAGCAGCTGACCTTCTCCCAGCTGAGTTTCTGCAAAAGCAGCTGAGGCCATTTCCTATCCGTCTCCATAATCATAAACCGCACCTTGTCAGAAGCCTTCATCCCTCCATATGGAAAATGTCCCACATTATTCCTCTCCATAAAGGTGGTAGCTCACTAGAGCTAACCAACTACAGACCTATAGCTATACTCTCACCCCTGGCCAAAATTATGGAAAAGTGTGTCCACAAACAACTGATGGAACACCTCACCAAAAAATAAATTCTAGCTAACTCCCAACATGGCTTCAGGCCAAATCACAGTACCACATCAGCCCTACTATCCTTTTCTAATACCATCAATAACTTCAGAAACAATAATAAACTATCATCTGCTCTTTTCTTAGACCTCTCCAAGGCCTTTGATATGATGAACCACATTCAACTCCTCCATACATTAAAAACTATCACTCAGCAATTCCACACTGAAATGGTTCCAATCCTACCTGTCCAATAGGCAACAGGCTGTTCTATGGCAGGACAAATTATCTACATGCCTACCTGTTACACTTGGAGTTCCCCAAGGATCTATTCTTGGCCCTCTTCTCTTCACCATCTTTGTTAATGACCTGCCCACAATCACCCCCATGCCACATGCATTCAATATGCAGATGATTCGACTATCATCAGCACTGCCTCCAACCTGGCAGACCTCACTGCTTCAACCCAAGACACCTTCAACCTAATAGAAAAATGGTTCTCAAGTCGACAACTAGTTCTCAACCCCAACAAAACAAAACTACTTACTTTCTCACCCACTAACAAGACTCTTCCCCCACCTTCTCTATTACATCCTCCAATGGAATCACTATATCACCAGAAGCTCACACAAAGCTACTAGGTGTTACCATTGATAACTCCCTTAAATTTGACACCCATTTCAATCTTACCATCAAAACCGTCAATAAAAAGCTTGGCTCTCTCTATAAAGTAAAACACTTTCTCATTCCTCACGCTAAAATTACAATTGCCAGCACACACCTACTATCAACACTTTTCTATGCCTCCCCCCTCTTTACAAACCTAAACAAGACAACCCTTAACAAACTTGCTTCTTGTTACAATCACATAGCTAGATTTGCCACAAATTCCACCTTTAGAACACACCACTGCACTAACTTGAAGCAACTAGGGTGGTTAGAGTTTTCCAGCCAACTCCATTTCAACCAACTCAAAATGGCTCACCAGATACTGTATCACCCAGAGAAAACACCATCTCTGAAAAACATCATTCACCCCTATATTAACCTGCAATCTTTACGCTCCTCCAATAAGATCTTAGCTCAAACTACCAAAGATAATAATTCTGCTGGGGATTCTCTATTCTCAAACTTTGTAGGTAAAATGTGGAACTCCCTACCGACCATGCTCACCTCAGAACCTTCACTCCTACAATTCAAAAAAAATCTTAAACCCCATCTCAATACTCTCTGGCAATGTCCCTGTTCCAAACCTGATTAACCACTATCATTTACCCTTCTCTTACCTCACTATCCTTAACCGCTTTTTAACAAGGCGCCTCACCTTTGTAACTGACCTATGTTATTTTATATGCTGCTGTTGTTTTTTTTTTTTTCCCAAGATGTGATGTATCTTTATATTGTATTTAGAACTCAACTATCTTCCTTTTTTTGCATTAACAATGTTCATATGTCTGTTATGTACTTGGAGCTTTTCTCCCCGGGCCTCCGCTGAAAATGGACATGTATCCAGTCAGACTCTCCCGGTTAACAAATGTAAAATAAAATAAAATAAATAAAAATTATCAATATTGTATATATCGGTTTATGCGAATATTGTTTAGAACATTTTGTATGCCCCGTTTCATATTTTGCAAAAAAGAAATGGTGCTGAGAAAGGCTTAATATCTAAATTTCATTTCTGACCTGTTTTGGAAAGTATGCTCATTTTAGGGATGATTCACTGCTGTATATTCCACCAGTTCTAAGCAAGTGCCATGCTGCCTTTAACTTCATGCCCTTTACATATCCTGGTTCTGACTCCATGTTGATCATCCATCTCTACCATTAATAACAAGCAGGTGGGGGGTTTCATTTAGATGCTTTAATACATATAAGCACACCAGGATGGCTAGCAGCATCATAAAATATAAGCAAATTGGTTAACAGACAGACCTTACTACATACATGCTTACATCTCAACAGCTTACTACAAAATGACAGTCAGACTTGCACGTGCTCAGTATTTATACACTTGTGCAATCCCTTGGATAGCTTCTTAAAGGTATATACACACATATTGATCTACAGTATGTATTCATCATCTTTGCTTTAGAGGCATAGCTCCAATACACCACATGCCAAAGGCTTCATCTCAACTCAACCATAATGTCAAATGATGCCATCCTTTTGGTTCAGTTACCATGGGAGGGTTTAACACTGAGTAACAGAGGAGCATTTCCACTCACATAATGAGATGAATAAGGAAAAGTGTTGAAAAAACTATATAGCTGTAAGTTTAATAACTGGCTAAAAAGTTTGTGCCATTTCAGTGGGCTTTAGTTTGTGCTACCCATTTAAACTCTCTCTTTGAAACAGGAGATTCTTTATACTTCACAACTTTCCTATACCAGCTCCAATCAAGCTGCCTTAAATACATCCAGAGATTGATGCTGCTGGTACTGCTTGGAAAAAGAAAACACAGCTAGTTCTTGGAATTTTGACAGAAAATCCTCAGCTATGCTCCTTGTACTCCTCATGCATATCCACAATTTATTCTGGTAAGGGTCCATACCTTTCAACTGTCCCCAATTTTCCAGAATGTCCATGATTTTGCCTCATGCCTATCATGTCCCAGATACAGTTTGTGACTTTTAGTCAGTAAATCATGCCAGGCAACATTTTAAGTGAATTATGTTAATATTTTATTATATAAATATTTAAAAATGATGCATGATTTTGGGCCTTTGCCCCCACACCCACATTAGTTTTGGCTTTATCTAGAATTCTTGAGCAAAGTAGTTAAGAGGTATGAGTTAAGACGTACCCCAAAGAGTCAGCACTCTTAGTCATAAAAGCGGTTAGTCAAACATTTGTAATGCTATCAGCTTTTAGCTCTTCCTGTAACTAAAATTTTAATTGCAATTCACAATAACTGAAATACTGTTACACACTTTTGCTACCATGATATATTGTCTATAGACATCATCATTATGTTCAACCATGATGTCTGATATATATCTAGCACACAAAAAAGACCCCCTGCACGAAGGCAAATGCACGGCTCAAAAAACCAATGTATGAAATCAAAAAAAGGGTAGAGCCAGCATACAGTGACCTGAAAAAAGATTTATTAGAATATGTATATATAACAGCAAAACAGACCGGTTTCGGCCGGATAATATCACAGCCTTCTTCAGTGTAAAGCAAACAAAAAAAACAATGCTGTTTAAATAAGTACTTCTCAAAGCTCATTGGTGGATATCTAAAATTGTTCATTAAGCCCTGGTGGAAACAATCCACCTAACCTGATAATCCATTTCTTTTCTTTTGCATTTAAGATAGAATGCCAACCTGATTTATTCGAACGATTCCCTTGTATACTGTCAATGACCATAAAAGAAAATTTGGCAGTAGTGTGTAGCATATGATGTTTATATAGTGCATTATGAGCTCTTTTGTTCTTAATATTACTAATATGTTCAGATATGCGTAGTCTTAATGGGCGGGAAGTTTGTCCCACATAAAAAGAGCCACAATTGCATGTTGCCAAATATATCAGCCAATCACTGCTGCAGTTAGCAAAGAAATGAAGATCATAAACTGAAGAACAATTCCTGCTAGAAAATTGCTTAGATTTACATACATATTGACCGTTGGTACAATGACCACAAGGAAAACAGCCATACAATGGTTCTCCCATCAACGTTGTTTGTAAAGGTTGTGAGTTGTTCAAGGTATTTCCACATTTATAATGATTAAAAAAAGAACTGAGATTTTTCCCCTTCCTGAATGAAAATAAACATCTATCCGGAATAATATTTGCAAGCTCATAATCACATTGCAAAATATTCCAGTGTCTATGCACACTTAGAATTAGACTGTCAGAATTTCTAGCATAGGTTGTTAAAAACCTAATTGGTTGTGATGATGTTGCTGAATGGTCTTTGTAAGTCAGAAGTTCTGATCTATCCATAGAGTTGACCTGGTGACTGGCCTTTAGCACATCTCCTATCCTATAGCCCCAGGATTTAAATCTGCTGGTTAAATCACCCTTATGTTGTTGAAAGGAAGAATCCTCAGAACAAATATGTTTTACACGTATAAATTGTGATTTTGGAATATTTCGTGCAATATGAGGTGGGTGATAACTGGAGGCATGTAAGATGGTATTGTATTGGGGGTACTTCCTGTACACCTCAGTACCTAGTGTGTGATCAGGTAATCTTTTGATTAATACATCTAAAAAAGTGATTGTGTTTAGATCATAGTGTACAGTAAACTGTAACCCCCATAGATTGTGATTCAAATATGCAACAAAATCCATGAGTTGACATTCATCACCCTTCCATACTAGCCAAACATCATCCAAATAACATCTCCAGATGTCAATGTATTCAATGAATATATTATTATGGCAGTCATAAATGATATGTTTTTCAACATAAGCCATAAATAGATCAGCATATATGGGGGCAAAAGATGCCCCCATTGCTTTTCCTTTAGTTTGCCAATAACAACTATCCTTGTAATAAATGACATTATTCGTGAGCACATGTTTGGCTAGACCCACCAAAAAAGAATTGAAGTTCGCTTCATATAAGCCCGATACTTCTAACCAATAGGCCATTGCATCCAAACCAGCTTGATGGGGGATGTTGGTATATAGGGCACTTACATCCAATGTACATAGAAACAATTCAGGTTCCAACTGTGTGTCTGAAATAATCTGCAGAAAATTGGTCGTGTCTTGCAATCGTGATCGCACCACATGCAATAGGGGTTTAAGATGTTTAGTGAGATACAAAGATAAAGGCTCATTAATGTACCCTTTGCCAGATACAATAGGTCTGCCAGGTGGATGTAATGGGTCTTTATGAATCTTGGGTAAGAAATAAATGTATTGAGTTGTAGAATCCTTGACCATAAGTTGGTGCATAACCTCATTATTAATAATAGCTTCATCCCTGGCCAAAAGAAAAAATTGATCAATCTGTTTTTTGAACCTGAAAGTAGGATCAATAGGCATGATGGAATAATATCTCTGATCAGAAAGCTGTTTGTTTGCTTCATTATCATAATCACACCAGTTAAGTACAACTACAGCTCCACCTTTATCTGCAGAGATAATAACTATGTCTTTGTTGTTTTGGAGTTCCAGAATAGCTTGTTTTTCAACCAAAGTGAGATTATTTGATTTAAAACATATATCCAAGCTAGGAAAATGAAGATCTTCGAGCACGCTATTCTGGAACTTAAATGCAAAAGAAAAGAAATGGATTATCAGGTTAGGTGGATTGTTTCCACCAGGGCTTAATGAACAATTTTAAATATCCACCAATGAGCTTTGAGAAGTACTTATTTAAACAGCATTGTTTTTTTGTTTGCTTTACACTGAAGAAGACTGTGATATTATCCGGCCAAAACTGGTCTGTTTTGCTGTTATATATACATATTCTAATAAATCTTTTTTCAGGTCACTGTATGCTGATATATATCTAGAACATCAAAACAGTGTTTCTAATATCTGATATGTTCAATATTCTTTCCTCTATTTTATAGTATAAACACACTGTCCAAATACTGATCTGATGGCCATATTCTCTTAATCTGTTACTGTAGACAGTACTGTCCTCTTGTATATATAAATAAGTGCCGCCTACCAACATACAAATCAAAGTTTCTTAAAATATGTTGTCCCTATTGAATATCTGATCAGTTTTCTCTTTTCTACCCCTTAGATTCATATTCACATCTCATAGAAGAATAATGTGCATATTACCTAGGAAATAACTTGGCATGTCCTAACACATGATATCTGTTTTGTAAATTAGTACTTTCATGTATATCTACTGGTCTCAACACCAAGGCATTTAAACAGCAAACCAGAAATTACCCTCTTCTTTGTATTGTTCTATAAATATTCAGTACATGAAAGGCAGGTAAGCATGTCTGAACATCAAACTTCTCCATAAAACTGTATCTCTCCACATGTTTGTTACACCATTATAAAACTGTGATTCCTTTTTTTGTATTATTAATAATACTCTTTACATTTACATAGATAAGTAAAAAGGCAATCCTTTACATTTTTGCTATCACTTTTCCTCAGAAAATATGTTTTTCCCCTTTTTCTGTCTCTCACATTGGAACTATTGTCTTAGCCTGACACTCAATATTTTAACCCCAAACCTCTTACATTACTTAGCTAATATCTTGAATCTACTTTTATATTCATGGTCCTTTATTTCTAAGTTCACATTGGGTATCTCATCCATCATTTAGCATTTTTTTTTTTATTTAGTTCAAATATTCCTTCTTCAATTTCCTCTGTAGAGATACACTGTTTTACTTCACTGCATTTACAAACCTTTGACATTCCATCTAATTTTTCTTATGAAGGTATACAGTTAAACCAACATTGTACCACAGCATTACATTATTTATCAATATTATGCACTTTTTTACATAATTCTTTAAAGATGTTATGAAATTCAATTTCTTCAATGACATCAGTTCTAAGCTGCAAAACTGTTTTCTTTTTAGTGCATATTTTGCCCCCAAAAACATATTCTCACTCCAAGGCTTTATTGTGCATTTTTCAGCTACTCATACCACAATACAAGTTAAACTCTTTACAGATTCAAAAGTGAAATCACAGAATGTTTCATTTCCTAGCTGAATAATGGATTGAACAACACCTGCTGAAAAGTCTAGAGGCCTAATGAGTTTGTCAAACACATTATGTTTATCACCGTCCTTGTCCATTTTAGCTTTAATTCAGACCACAGAACATTTTCTGTCAACTTTTTTCTTATCTAGCCTTTCTTAACTATGCTGGTTACTGCTGCATAATTTCTTCTGCATTCACATTTTATGTCACACTCTATGGAGTTTATCTGTAAACTCACAGCTACTTTTACAGGTTTGTCCTCATTCAAATTAGCATACTGCTTCACTGCCCATGACCCTTCCAGAGCATTTCTATCATCTGTTTCATGTTCATGCGAAAAACAAACAAGTTCTCACTTTGCAAGCTATCAGACTGCAGCTGAGCAATTAGAACTTCTTGTTCTATAAACATTTCTAATCCATTTCACCAAATGATATCTCAATACTTGCACTTTCCCTCTTTGGCTTTGGAAACAAAGTTTTTCTCTCCTTCATCTCAGATCAAATGCTTCTACTACAGCACTTGGAGGGGAAGTTCCCTAGTACAGTGACCACATTTCTCATAGTCAGTATGAATATCTCTTTGTGTCTTCCATAAAAATGACAACGTGGGACTAACCCAGTTAAAGTATAAATAAATTAAACAATGAAAATAATGTGCATGAGGTGTATTTAGGTTTTATTAAGCACAATGAGTTGATACTGTGAAATTTGAACATGTAGCACAAATACTGCAACAAGACAGTCAAACTGGAATGGAAATATAGTTAATAAATGAAATGATGAATTTAAAATTGATACAGGTGCAGATTGCAATACAAAGTATGGCAGTGGTTGTGAAGCACTGGGGTTAAAAGATGATCTATATAACATCCCCAAAAAACCCTTTCAGTGAATGGCTCTTTGCCAAACAATGACCAATGAAATCTAACTCCCACGAATGGCCATATCAGCAAATTCTTTTCCTAGGGGAAAAATGTTTGGCCATCATCAGGAATTTGCCCTTTTCCCCACTGTAGTACAATCTCAGAGTTGGTATATTTAGTTAGGGGGGTGTGAGGGTGAAACTCACCACTTTAAAGGGTTTGAAATTTTGTCTAGATTTAGGTTGGCCAAGTATTTTCCTCTAGGAAAAAATTTGCTGGAATGGCTGTTCAAGGGAGTTAGATTTCATTGGTTATCATTTAGTGAACAGTTGTTCGCTGAAAGGGGTTTTCACAAATTTAATATACACCCCTAAAAGACACTGAAAAAGGATGTATGCACAAGTACAAAGTAAATGTATAGGAACAAATGCATAGTCAGTTACATATCTTGAATATTATACAGGTCATCAATTTAAATATCCTCCATCCCTGTGATGACTTATTTAAGGCTTAGGAAGATTGACAGAAGATGCTCAAGTTCATATGCATAGTCAGAGAAAACATTTATAACTTAAAGTTCTTCAAAAGCTGAAACTGTCCAGTCAGAATTTCAACTGCTGGGTTAAGAGAGAAAATAATTAAACTTGCGCCACTCAAGAAATGGTACTCATGATTCTTGTGTTAAAAAAAGAAAAAAAAAACAGCCAGTTAGTAATATCAAGGATACAGGATGTATTATTTAAAATGGATAAACCAGATAGCAAAATAGAAAGTTTCAAAGACGAGTCCAGAAAGAAAATGGCACATTCCGATGCTCTTATAAAACAGCAAAGTGCACAAATCAGCAGTATGGAAGAAGGTTTAAATGATCATGAAGGGAGAATAACTGAAGACAAGTCTCAGACTGAATTTCTTTTAAAACAATATAACTGAATCATAATCAAAGTTGATGATTTAGAAAAGAGACCGAGATGAAATAACATTAGAATTTACAGTATAGCTAAAAAGTATGAGGATGACAATATAATACACTTCTTAACAAATTGGCTCCATAAAACATTAATTATACATGAAATTTTATTCTTTGGAATTGGAAGAACACATTCAAAAAATCAAAAGACATCACCATGTTCAATTATAGTTAAGATTATGCCCATTTTTTAAAAAGATCAAATATTAAAAGCTGCATGGTCCAGCCCACTTATTCAAATAGATGAACATGTAAGATTTGTCAATAGTTACTCCAGTAAAGTAATGAGTAAAACAAAAATACTGCTTACCACTGACTAAGGACTTTACAAAGAAGAATTTTAAAGCCACTTTGGTGTTTTCTGCAAAGATCAAATGGTTTCTTTCTGAAGCAAATAAAATGTTTGACACAACAGAATCCTCAATAATACAAAACAAACAGATTGGAGCAATAAATCCCTCAAGACAAAGTGAGCTGAATTCCAGGAAAACTGCTTGTAAAATAAAAAATCTTAAAAACAACTGGCTTTAATTCTCTGATTGTAGGACTTTTATTTTCTGAAGCAATAGATTTACCCTTTAAAGTAAAGGGTTTGGACTGGACTTTAAGCTTCAAAACATATGTAAGTATGCATTTATATTTTAAGCAAAATGTTTTCACGATAACAAATATAAATGGTTTTACTATTTAAGTATATTTAAAGTAAAAGAGATAATATAGTTTAACTAAACATATAAATGTAAGGCTAATAAAAGAGTGGTATCAGTAAATGAAGAAATATATACACAAACTGTAGTATCTAATAGAGAGCTGATGATTAAACAGCTCTTTGGTGAGATATTTTAGAAATACAAGTTATGTAGAATAAGGCAGAACATTAGTGAGTAAATAAGACAGAACATTATATTTAAATAACAAACTGCTTACAAGAAAGATATGCATTATACACCCACATAAAGCAGATGGGTCTATATGACTACACCAAAAGATCAGAACAGCGAATGTATTTACATCGACACATTTACATCGATGTACATACTGAGCGAAACACCTAAACGGTGAAAACCGGAACGCTGAACGTGTTTCATCATCATAATGTGCCACACAGGTAGGTAAAATCTAAACTAAAATATTACATTAATTAGTTTTTGCACCCCACATCCCCCTACTTAAATATACCAACTCTGAGACTGCACAACAGTGGGGAAAAGGATATATTTCCTTATCCCCACCATCGTGCTGCGAGGTATGAAACACGTTTGGTGTTCTGGTTTATGCCGTTTAGGTTTTTCGCTCTGTATGTACATCGACGTAAATGTGTCGATGTACATATATTTGCTGTTCTGATGTTTCGGTGTAGTCATATAGAACCAAAGCAGACATGTGAGTATGCAAAATCTTATATAATTTACACAGAAAATCATATAAAAAATATTTGAAAATATCCTGAAAACTGAAATGCAAAGTTTGGTCATGTGAACATTGAAGCTTTTTGCATATTATATGTCACTACATTCACTAAGACTACCTGAAATAACACATTTCACTAGTCAGAGCTGAAATTTGAGTGCTATTTTGCTGAATCAGTGCATCCATTTTCATTAAAAGTAAAGTAAATTTTACCATTTGTTTGAACCCAGAAAGGGAGAAAAGGATTTGGATTAAATGCATTGTAACATTTGAATACAATATAGGCTGCAAGTGTGTTTTTTTTAACTCCACAGAAATAGCAAGACATTATCTTTGACCTAAGTAATGTACATATTTTTATGAATAAGTTTAATAAGATAAAATATTCTTAAATATTTTGATTTTTATCATATTAAGAGTATTACACAGTTTTAAGATATAGACATGAGTTAATTCAGAGCTTTTGTTAGGTCTGTAAAGCATGTATATATATTTTAAAATGATAAATATATATATATATATGTGCATTTTTTTTTCCTTTTGTATAATAGTTTAGTATGATAAGATTACCTGTCATCTGCAAGTTTACAGATATCCTTATCTCTTCAACTCATACTCTGTTTTACTTATTTACTGATTTAGTTATAATACTGAATGGTCAAATACTTCTGCAGTGGTGCAGTGGTAGCGTTGTTGTCTCACAGCAAGAGGTTCTCCCGTTCGATTCGCGGCTTGGGTTGGGAGTGTCTTCTGTGTGGAGTCTGCATGTCCTCCCGGCAGTCAAGTGGGCATTCAAAAGACATGCGTTTAATGGGCGTGCCTTTGTTGAAGGTTGGGCATCGGGCTGGCAACTCAACACCATAAAAACCAACTGCCAATCATTAGCGGACTGGAGTTCCACTGTGGTGACCCCTAACCAGGAAAAGCCGAAAGATAAACAACAACTGAATGGTCAAATAATTTAGAAATATTTAGTGGATAATTTATACTACTATTACATATATAGGTATATAATAGACTGTTGGAGTATTTATTATTTGCGATTAATAAAAGAAGACTAAGGAACTTTTATGCAGTAATGGGGGAATAGTTTTAAATGGCAAAATATACAACTAAATTAAAAGTCACTTATTTTTAACTTATATACAATATATTAATTATTTGTAAGTCATGGTAGCTTTTAGCTATGTTTCTGATGATTTTTTAAGTATTGCTAGGTAGACAGATGGTGTAGTAGACTGCCTATTTGATTGGCAAATAAGGAACTTTGGTATCCATATTAGATTGTATTGTATCAGCAATATATACAGCTACATTCACAGACTTGTTTTTTGTTTTTGCTATTTATGAGTTTTAATAGCTTAATTAGTGGAAAGGAAGAATTAAAAATGTGGAATGTTAAGACAGAAAATGCATTAGAGTCTTATATACATAATATGGTGGGTAAATATGTCATTATCTTTTAAAATAAATCTTTTTTAAATGCACAGTATGGATAGTTTCAATATATTTTCTATTAATGTAAATGGTTGAAATAATGGCAACAAAAGGAAATCATTAATGATATATCTAAACTTAAAGAGAGGAGACATTATATTCTTGCAAGAGATTCACTTCATAGATAAAAGCACACAATATTTAAATAACTTAGGTTACAAAATATTTTCATTTGAGTCTTCTAAAAAAAAGAAGAGAGAAACTGCTATACTTTGGAGAACTTTTACTGTAGTGCCTAAGTTCATGGAATCCATTAATGATTCCAAACGAATGTATACATTTGTAATAATTAAATATAATGGAAAAACTCTATACATCAGATAATTTTACTGGATCCCTGGAATAGTTGTAATAGTTGCTAAAGATTATTTAAACTTACCACAAAGTCATTGGAAAGGTAGGTTAATTTGGCAGGGGATTTTAACTGCATATCTAGTATAGAAGATATAACTGAATGGAAAAAAAAAGTTCACTGGAAAAAGACACAAAACACAATAAATGAATAAAAAAAAGATCCAACCACGAATGAAGGCACCTTTATAGTAAAAAATGTACAAGCGCTTTCGTCTGGACAAGACTTCTTCAAATAGAAAAAACACACAGGTGCTACAAAGATTTATAATGCCTCACAAAACAATCAATTAAGCTTTTAAAGAAACACACACATAAAAAATATGCAGTGGTGAAATATAAGATATACTAATACTAAATACATTTGACTAAAAACATTAACATGTGTAAAAAAAACAATTGATTCTACAATGTAATTCATGTTAAACCCTAGCTGCTTTTGCTAGTAGAACTGGTTTAATACTAATGTATTCATTTAGACCAGGAGCAATATGTGCCCTCAGCCTAAGTTGCCATTTGAGTTCTTTATTTAATAAAATAGTTTTACAATCTCCCCCTCTAATGTTATCTCTAACAACTTCAATAATACCAAATTTATAACCAGAAAAAGAAGCACATATCTCAGAATGTTTAAAAAGTGCACTGCTTTCCTTAGCTGTCCTAATATCATATGTGTGTTCATATATTCTGTCTCTGAGTGCCCTCGCAGTTTTTCCAAAATAGAATGCAGGGCACCCACCACATATCGCCAAATAAACCAACATCTTGGTTCTGCAGTTACCCCTGCAGAATCTCACAAAACTATTGAGCCCATTCTTTAATCTGATATGTGCGTCACTGACAATGTATGAACATTGGCTACAACTACCACAAGGAACAGTATTCTTATTAAAATGTCTTGCATTGTTGTCAATGTACTCAAAAACTTTTTTAAAATTCCTTCCAGTCCTAAAAGTAAATATAGGTTTGGGTCCTACTGCCTCGAAGAGATCTTTGTTACTTTTTAACATGCACCAATTGGAACTAATAATATTAGTAAACGTATCAGAAAATGTAGTGAACTCTGTAACACAGGACCCCCTAAAATCTTTACCATCTCTACACTGAGACCCTAAAACAATAAGGGGCTGACCTAACAAAGGCTTATATCTTTTGCCCCATTCACCATAAACCTTGGCCAATATGTCACAAACCATGTCTAAAGGATAATTCCTTTCAATAAACTTACTACCCAGAAAAATAAATTAATTCTTCAAGTCATTGAAATCTGAAGTCATCCTGGCTATCCTAACTGCCTGTCCTTTTACAAGGCTTTTCTTTTGAAATATAGGGTGGTGACTATCAAAGTGCAAATAACGATTGCACCAAGCATCTTTGCAATAAATCTTGGATTTGAAATTCTTGTTTGTTTTAACAATAGTAATGTCCAAGTAGTTAATAGTGTCAGGATGCCAAGTATGTGTAAAGGCGAGAAAGCTGGTACTGTTATTCAAGTACTCCATAAACAAGGTAAGCATTTCTGTAGTTCCTTTCCATAAAATAAAAATGTCGTCAAGGAATCTGAGATAAATTTTAATGTTTCCTTGGAAAGGACTACCAAAAACGTATCTACTCTCCCACTCCAACATGACCAAGTTGGCGTACATGGGGGCACAAGCTGCCCCCATTGCAACACCACTAGTCTGCTGGAAATAATCACCTTGGAAACTGATATAATTATGATCTAAAACAATTTCCAAAAGTTCCAAAATTAATGGAATCTTGTCCTTATCTAGGGAAGAGTGTTTGTAAATACTGTCACTAAAGTATTCAAAACCCAGATCACGGGGAATACAGGTAAATAAATTCTTCACATCAATAGTGAGGAAACTAACGTCCTCACTCCACAGATCTGGGATTAATTTACTAAGAAAATCCCAAGAATCCCTTAAAAGATGTACCGTTTTCATCAAAATTTCTTTAATATGATAATCAATAAAAACCGCTAATGGATATGTTTTAGAATTTCTAGCAGAAACAATGGGTCGAAAAGTTGGAGCTAAAATAGATTTGTGAACCTTAGGTAGTCCAAAAAAGGTGGGAATTATAGAATTGTTTTGTCTCAGAAATCTGTGGGTCTTAGAATCAATCCTGTTTTCTAATAGGTATTCTTCTAAAATAGAGTCAATTCTCCCATAGGCTATGTTGATTTCATTAATCAAAGTGGGAGAATAAGTAGTTGAATCCAACAAAATATTGGTAATAGAATTGTAATATTGCTCAGTATCAAACAACACAACACCCCCTCCCTTGTCAGGTTGCATAATATGCAGTTCCTTTTGCCCTTGTAAGTGATGAAGTAGTTGGATTTCATCATAACTTAAATTGGTTAAACCACAGTTAAACTTGTGCCTGTGAAAGGCTTCATATATTTCATCCATAACTGTTTTTTCATATAGCAATAAAACAGGGTGAAGGGGTGGATTGTAGGTACTACTTCGAACTAAACCCTCTGAAACATTGTTGTTCTCTTTATCTGTTTTGTTAAAAATCATATTTAAATTTAACTTTCTTTAAAATAATTTAAAATCAACCAAGAGATTAGCTAGATCACCAGGGTTACTTTTGACATATTTGAAACCTCTGGAAAACAAGTTAAAATATAATTTCCCTATAACTTGAGTGGAATAGTTATAAATTTTAAAACCCTTGTATTCAGATACAATGCCATCGATCCCTTCCTGAATCACTGGTCATGTTTGAGTGGGAGAGTAGAAACGTTTTTGTTAGTCCTTTTCAAGGAAACATTAAAATGTATCTCAGATTCCTTGACAACATTTTTATTTTATAGGTTCATAGGTTCATAGGTTATGGAAAGGAACTACAGAAATACTTACCTTGTTTATGGAGTACTTGAATAACAGTAACAGCTTTCTCACCTTTAAAACAAACAAGAATTTCAAATCCAAGATTTATCGCAAAGATACTTGGTGCAATAGTTATTTGCACTTTGATAGTCACCACCCTATATTTCAAAAGAAAAGCCTTGTAAAAGGACAGGCAGTTAGGATAGCCAGGATGACTTCAGATTCCAGTGACTTGAAGAATGAATTTCTTTTTCTGGGTAGTAAGTTTATTGAGAGGAATTATCCTTTAGACATGGTTTATGACATATTGGCCAAGGTTTATGGTGAATGGGGAAAAAGATATAAGCCTTTGTTAGGTCAGCCCCTTGTTGTTTTAGGGTCTCAGTGTAGAGATGGTAAAGATTTTAGGGGGTCCTGTGTTACAGAGTTCACTACATTTTCTGATACTTTTACAAATATTATTAGTTCCAATTGGTGCATGTTAAAAAGTAACAAAGATCTCTTCGAGGCAGTAGGACCCAAACCTATATTTACGTTTAGGACTGGAAGGAATTTTAAAAAAGTTTTTGAGTACATTGACAACAATGCAAGACATTTTAATAAGAATACTGTTCCTTGTGGTAGTTGTAGCCAATGTTCATACATTGTCAGTGACGCACATATCAGATTAAAGAATGGGCTCAATAGTTTTGTGAGATTCTGCAGGGGTAACTGCAGAACCAAGATGTTGGTTTATTTGGCGATATGTGGTGGGTGCCCTGCATTCTATGTTGGAAAAACTGAGACGGCACTCAGAGACAGAATATATGAACACACATATGATATTAGGACAGCCAAGGAAAGCAGTGCACTTTTCAAACATTCTGAGGTATGTGCTTCTTTTTCTGGTTATAAATTTGGTATTATTGAAGTTGTTAGAGATAACGTTAGAGGGGGAGATTGCAAAACTATTTTATTAAATAAAGAACTCAAATAGCAACTTAGGCTGAGGGCACATATTGCTCCTGGTCTAAATGAATACATTAGCATTAAACCAGTTCTACTAGCAAAAGCAGCTAGGGTTTAACATGAATTACATTGTAGAATCAATTGGTTTTTTACCCATGTTAATGTTTTTAGTCAAATGTATTTAGTATTAGTTTATCTTATATTTCACCACTGCATACTTTTTATGTGTGTGTTTCTTTAAAAGCTTAATTGATTGTTTTGTGAGGCATTATAAATCTTTGTAGCACCTGTGTGTTTTTTGTATCTGAAGAAGTCTTGTCCAGACGAAAGCGCTTGTACATTTTTTACTATAAAGGTTGTTCTGCCTTCATTCGTGGTTGGATCTTTTTTTTATTCATGAATGGAAAAAAAAGCTAATATTCTGGCATCAGGTAAAGCATTAAACAGATGGATTAACAATAAAAATTTAGCTGATTTAATAGTAAAAGCAGAAGATAAATCAATATTCTTCAAGCAATATTCTTATGTGCATGTGACTCAAATTAGAACTGAAAGGATTTAGGCACCTAAAGTGTTTTTAAGGGGTTATGGTCTGATCATTTTTCTTTAACTAGATAAATAATAATAATGAATGTTCCAACAGCGAAAAAATATTGTTGAAGTCTTTTGGCAGTTGCTAGAAATGTTATTACAAACAACTGGAAATTCAACTCAATTCCTACATTCAAAGGATTTTTAAATTTAACAGCGATTTTATGTAAAACTGAAAAAGAAGTGATCAGAATGACATCTTTAAATCATACCAAGACTTTTAGTGGTTGGAATGGCCTTGAATGTGGCTACTGAAATACCAAGACACTTAATGTGTTAATTGTTTAAGATTAACTTGATGATTCAATGCATTCCTAATGTTGTATAACATGTATGTGATGTTGAATTCCTTCCTTTGTATGCATATACTGTAAATATGTTAAATTAATAAAAAAATTATCTAAAAAGAAAAAATGACTTTACATGTTATCTGTCAGCAAACAGCGTTAAATCCCTGTAACCCTTCTGCAGACACACAGAAACATATGTGGGTGCATGTGCGCACAGACACACACACATATACACACACACACACACACACACACACACACACACACACACACACACACACACACACACACACTCTCACACAGACTCACTTACTCACACATACTCTCAGTCTATCTTTTTATTTCTCTCTCTCTTTCTCACCAAGTTTTCCACTTCAGTCAGATGCATTTGCATACTTACACCAAGTTCACGTTTCCATGTTCTGCATAAATATAGCAATGCCACACTCATTGGTTTGACCACACCAAAACAATGGAGTGAATGCATTTGGAATACTGAGAATACTTCTGGAAAACATAGTTTTGCACGAATGTTAACTGACTACAACGAAGGATGACAAAATAACTATAACATTCGTACCACAAGAGGTATGGACGGGAAAATGACTCAAGTATCTATAAAAGGTTAACAATATTCCAGCAGGATAGTATCTTTCATGGCAGAAAGACATGATTAAGTGTAATACATACAAGTGGAAGAGAGAAACTGGGTTTTAGCTCATATGTGATAAACACACACACATTCCTTTACACATGGGGGTTGTCAATGCAGCAGATAATATTCCTGAGACGTTTATAGAATGCACAACTAATGTTCACAGTCCCACCACACAAAGAGGTGTAAGGAAATATAGGATATTAAACAAAAGTTGTTTAAAAAGGAACTATACCCTATCTGTGATGGGTGGAAGTGGGCAAAGAAGGAGAAAGTACAGTTTTGTACCTACCATAAATGTAGATGTTCGAGGATCCACATTGCTGCAGTCCTAACTATTGGGTAGTCCGCTGTCCAGTCGGCCCGAATACCAAAGTATATGGCTGACGTCGGTCAGGGCGCATTAGACTGACGTCAGTACGTCAGGGTACTAATGCGCATGACCGACGTCATATCCTCAGTCTTTTCTTGCCCCAGATGTCAGAAGACCCTGAAAAGATAAGGCCAAAACCAAAACTCCCAACATACCTGCACCAAAATATATATATACAAAATATACAAAATTAGCAGAATATAACCTCACCTACACAACCACCCCTAAACACAGAGGGGAAGGAGGGAGGGTAAATTGGACTGCAGCAATGTGGATCCTCGAACATCTACATTTATGGTAGGTACAAAACTGTACTATGTTCTTCATTCCACATTGCTGCAGTCCTAACTATTGGGTAGAATCCCAAAGCAGAGGTAAGGGAGGCTGGCAAATCATAAGGAAGCAGGAACTGACAACATGCCCTGCAAAATAGCTGTGGCAAAACCAGCCCTAGACTTAGAGTAGAGAGGAAGGTGATACTGCTTAGAGAAAGTATGCACTGAACTCCAAGTAGCTGCCTCCAAAATATCCTTAGTTGCCACCCCCCTCAGAAATGCTGTTGAAGTGGCAGTAGCCCTAGTGGAATGAGGCCTAATCCCAGCTGGAATCTCCTTGCCATGATGGGAATAACAAAATGTAATGCAACACCCAATCCATCTAGAAATAGTTTGTTTTGACACAGGCTTGCCCTGAGAACTCAAAGCAAAAGAAACAAACAACTGCTGAGACTGCCTAAAATCCTTAGTCCTGCTCAAATAATAACGCAATTGCCTGTGTACATCTAAAGTGTGCAAAATCTTTTCCCCTTTATTTTGGGGATCTGCATAAAATGTAGGCAAATGAATAGTTTGGTTTAAAGCCACACTAGAAACCACTTTAGGCATAAAGGAAGGATTAGTACGTAATGATACCCTATCCTTATGAAAATCAAAAAAGGCTCAACCGCCATAAGGGCCTGTAACTCAGAAACCCTTCTTGCAGAAGTAATGGCCAACAAAAAGCAGTCTTCCATGACAAGTATTTCAGTTCAGCAGTAGCTGCAGGCTCAAAAGGTTGTAGAGTAAGTTTCTCCAACACAAAATTGAGATCCCAAGCAGGAGTAGGAGCTCTACGTGGGGGTCTTATATTCTTTGCCCCTCTAAGAAATTGCTTGAACAAAGGATGTGAAAACAATGGTGGGTCACAATCATAGTGAGCTGAAATTGCTGCAGCATGAATCTTAATGGAAGAGAAAGACAAACCTTTGTCCAATAACTCAGTAAGATATTGAAGAGCCACACTCAAATTAGGCTCGAAATCTCCAAATTCTTTGCTGCAGTCCAAAATAAAAATCTCTTCCATTTTTCTTACACTTTCCTTGTACTAGGTCTTCTGGCTTCCATAATCACATTTAAAACTTGTTGAGGAAGTTGAGACCTGCTGTCTTTCAAAACAGAATATGCCAGGCTGTTAGATGAAGAGAGTGAAGCTTGACATTGAGCAGACGACCGTCCTTCTGAGACAACAGATGTGGAATCAAGGGTAAAGGCCATGGAGGCTTCTTTACCAGACTCCTCAGTAATGGGTACCAGTGCTGCGAGGCCAATCTGGAGCTATTAAAATCATCCTTGGCTTGTCTTGTCTGACTTTTAGAAGCACCTTTGGAAGAAGAGGCAGAGGTGGAAACGCATACACATGAAGATTTTTCCAACTGAAAGAAAGAGCATCCACTTTCCAAGCTGTGTGATGAAACCTCTTTGTGCAAAACTTTGGCAGCTGGTGGTTTAGTGGAGAAGCGAACAGATCTATGTCTGGAGTTCCCCAGGACACTGTCAACTTTTGAAATACATGAAGATCCAGTTTCCACTCGTGGGGATCCATGATTTGTCTGCTTAACACATCTGCTAAGGAGTTCTGTGCTCGGCAGAAACCTTGCCTGAAGAGTTAGTTGCAAGCTGAGCAGTCTCCCATAAAATCATTGCTTGCCTGCACAATGGGTAAGAATGTGTTCCCCTTGTTTGTTGATGTACCACATGACAGTTGTGTTGTCTGTTAGAATCAACACCTGCCCTGGAAGAAGTAACTCCTTGAAAGCCATTAATGCAAACTGGACTGCTAACATCTCCTTCATGTTGATATGTAGATGCTGTAGTCTGGCAGGCCACTTGTCTTGTATCCACTTTCCATTTAGATGAGCTCCCCAAGCAATGTCTGAGGCATCTGTCGTTAGAATTTGACTCGCCTCTGGCCGGGTCACAGAGAGTCCCTTGTTTAGGTGACATTCCTGAGCCCACCACAAAAATTCCTTTTGAATGCAAGGTATTATTTGAATGACAGTGTCCAAATCCTGGCAGTGCTGTGTCCATACATTTTGAGATACCATTGTAGCTTCCTCATATGCAGTTTGGCATTGGGAAGCACCAGAATACAAGATGCCATGAACCCTAAGGCTTGAAGGACTGTCCTTGCAGTCAGCCCGGACTGAAGAGATAGTTGATGGAAGTAACTGGAAAGATTCATTTGTTTGTCCGGGGTTAAAAAGGCCATCTGGGCTGCTGTATTCAGTCTCACACCCAGAAAGCACATGTCTTGAGAGGGTACTAGACTGGACTTTATTTCGTTCACAGAATACCCTAGGCATCTTAGCACTGCTATGACATATTCCAAATGCTGTAGAAGGTCTTCCTTTTCTTGAGCCAGAATCAGGCAATCGTCCAAGTAAGGATAGATTTGAATTCCTTTTAGCCTGAAGTAAGCTATCACTGGAGCCAGAACCTTTGTGAATACTCTGGGAGCAGTAGATAAGCCAAAGGGCAATGCAGAGAACTGATAATGAGAATTTCCAGCTCGAAAACGCAGATACTTTCTGCAACTTAGTCTTACAGGCACATGAAGGTAAGCTTCCTTGAGATCTAAAGTTACCATCCAGTGATCTTTGCCCAGCAGAGGTAAAGGCTGTTGTAATGTCAACATTTTGAACTTGGGAATGTCCAGATAAGTGTTGAGGATAGATAAATCCAAAATTGGTCTCCACGTGTTCCCCTTCTTCGGTACTAGGAACAGGCGAGAATAAAATCCTAGGCCCCTTTCTGGCACAGGAACCGGCTGAATGGCCCCTATTTGGAGTAACAGAGAAATTTGCTTGTGAGCCTCTTGTCTTTGTAGAGGAGGAATGTCTGGCATGCCTTTGAAAGGAGGCAAGGTATGGAAATAAAACCTGTAACCGTGGTGAATGATATCCAGAACCCATCTGTCTTGGGTAATTAAATCCCAATTTTCTTTGAAAAGAGACAGTCTTCCTCCCAAAGGTGCTGCCAGGCGAGAATGAACTGGCAGCGGAAAAGGCAGGTCATTGGGTCTGCTTACGAAAGGACTGACCCCTGCCCTCACCAGAAGTCTGAGCAGGGGAACTCCTGTCCTAGGCCTAAAAGAACCCTGAGCTCTGCCCCTACCACGTCTAGACCTACCCCTAGACTGGGAATCATAAGCAGGATAAGTCCATCCCTTAGCAGGCCAATTTCTACTAAACTTCGGAGGCTGCACCTGCAAAAAATCTTTAACAGTTTGCATAGACTTAGCCTTGTCCTCCATTTTCTTCAAAACTGCTTCTACAGGCGAACCAAACAACACATCAGACTGCAAGGGAGCATCCAAAATCCGTGTCTTAACATGCTCAGCTAAATTCTGATCTCTCAACCAGGCGTGCCTCTGAAGAACAGAACCAGTGGCAGCCACCCTGGAGGAGGCCTGCACAGCATCAAAACCACATTGCAAGGAATGTTTACCCACCTGTTCAGACACATGAACTAAATCCTGCAACTCTTTACACTCAATACCTTCCGCCAGAGCATCCACCTTAGATTTCAACTGTGAAAGAAGATAATTCTGATATTTTAACATGTGAAACTGACAATTCAACGCCCTCATGGCTAAAGTGGAAGAAGTATACACTTTCTTTCCCCATCTATCCAAAGCCCTTGCCTCTTTATCAGGAGGGACAGGATTTTGAACAACTGAGGCCTTCACACCTTTAGGCCCCTGAGAGACAGTTTCGGGTCTGCCCTAGGACTCTTAAAAGATACTTATGAGCTTCAGGCACCCTATAATACCTATCCGGTTTAACTGGGGCAGGAGGCAAAGAATCAGGATTCAGGGAAGCCTCTGCAAAACATCTTCCACCACATTCAAAACAGGAGGTATAGCTAAAGGCCTATGCTGGGGTAAAAACAAGAATTCCTTAAGCCTTTTCCTGGAATCAGAGAAATCTTGACCTTCCCATTTAAAATGCTCCCTCATGGAATGCAGAGTCTCTGAAAATGAAAAATCCTCAGGAGGGAAGCTGAAGGAGTAGAATCATCCACATCAGAATCAGAATAAGGAGGGTACTCCTGCAAGTCTTCAGAAGACTCAGAAGCCTCCGAGCATTGCTCAAAACTCTCAAACTCAGGTTCCACCCTAGGCCTCTTATCAGGAGGGCATAGAACCCCTTATCATAGTAATCAAATCCTCTGCCATTTTAAGCATATGTTTCTTAGGCAAAGACCCTGAAGCACTAGGAGAAACCCCCACTGAAGCAAAACTTCGCCTGCCCCTCAAAGAAGCCTTGGAAACAGAAGGGAGGCTCTGACCACCTTAGGAAGAGAGGGAAGAACAGCCACCTGAGAAGCCCCTC